>NC_044499.1:14183763-14358763 GCF_902362185.1 Chanos chanos
CATTAAATCTGGTCCAGATCGCTAAAGTCGTGTTCACATCTGGTCTAAACAGGGCGAAGACTCATTTTCTCATTTCCAGATTTCTTCCACGTTGGCCCAGTTCTACCTCACACTCCACCACTGACACTTTCACATCTGGTCCAGATGCCGATCAGATCCTTTTTGCCTTAGGACTCCCTGGCATTAAAATCCGTCCATCACTGGATCTGTGACTGTACTACCTTTAAAGCAAACGTCTGCAATATACACCCGTTTGCTGCGTTTTACTTTCTTTTTTTTCCGCATTTTTATCCCCTTTTCTTCCCAATTTGCTTACGTCTAATTCCAGTGTTCTTCCCTGCCCCTTGCCCAAGCCAGACTTCCACGTGCCTCCTCCGATACTTGTGGAGTCAGCCACCACTTCCTTTCACCAGAGCGTGGAGAACTTCCACAGGAAGCCGTGACGCATGCAGAGGTTCATACTAATGCTCCCGTGCTGGCCTCCCTCCCACAGACACTGCCAGTTGTGTTTGTGTGGACAATCAGCCAAGCCAGAAGAACCGCAGAGACCCGGGTTCAAACCTGGGTCCCTGGCTAGCGTCTTTTCCGCTACATCACATATGTGCTTTTACCCACTTTCCTGTTTGACATAATTCTAATCCAATCTGTGCGGACAACAGGGACAAATGTTATAAATGTTTTAACGCCAGGTCTGAACACGCTGCGGATGAAAGTTTGAAAATCCAATAATGATTCGTTTGCACATGGATATCTCCTTCAAATATTGGGTGTAAAAAAGGCCTTATTAGCAGACAGAACCAAACTGCAGATGGAACCAAAGTTTGGTCCACTTTTACTCACACTGACAATGCATAATATAGTTTAATGTGTAACAATTCACAGCTCAAGCACATGTGCAGTGGACCGCATGTGGATCCAGCACAGAGTCAGCTACTGTGACCACCCCATCCCTAAGCTACCCTATCCCTAAGCAATCTATGCCTAAACCTTTGTGTTAACTGTGTCTTGTGATATGCTGATGCTGACAGTTTGGTATCTGTTCAGATATGATGTGTTAGGATTCTTGATTGAAGTGCCACTTCTCTCCTCTTTCAGCTCCACCCACCTCTCTGAATGTTGGCCATGGGGGAGGATCCTCCGCCAATAGGAAACGTCGCACCCTTGTTGCCCCTGAGATGAACCTATCACTTGACCAGAGCGAAGGGTCCATCCTCTCCGACGACTTCCTGGATACGCCTGATGACCTGGACATCAACGTGGATGACATTGACACACCGGATGAGACAGACTCTTTAGAGTTCATTACCAATGGCAACGAGCTGGAATGGGAAGGTTGGCAACACACTGTCATCACATGATTTTAGCCCGAAGCTTTTGGAAAGGATCCCAGATGCTCCCCTTTGTTTCACATTTTAACAGTCAGATCATCTATCAAACACTTCTCTTACATATCCTAAGAACCTGTGGGACATTCATTTATAGATTTACCAGCACTTACATCTTTTTCATGGAACACTTTGTTGTCCCTAATGCCTTCATTCCTCCTCTGAACGATAAGACTCCCCTGAATGATAGGTTATATAATATATAAGATGTTGTATAAGATGTTGAAGTCATCAAAAGCTTGGCACCTAGACTAGATCTGTTTCCCCACAGATGACACCCCTGTGGCATCAGCCAAGGGTGCTCCAGGGGACGGGTCAGGGCAGGGGGGTGAGGAGCGGGACGGAGCAGGTCGACTCTGGAGGACAGTGATCATCGGAGACAAGGAGCACAGGATAGACATGCAGGTCATCAGACCTTACCTGCGTGTCGTCACTCATGGAGGTCAGTCTCACTCCGTTAGCCCTTACCGGGGTTCACGGTTACCAGCGCAGTTCTACTGAGATCAGTTTTACTCAGCATGATAAACCAAAGAGGAACTGAATCTGATTTGCTTCAGTTCAGCATAGTTTTACTGGACTGTGGCAGACTTTTACATCTATTATTCAAGACATGAGATGTAAAAGACAGAATCTACATCTGCGTTAGACAAATATGGTAGTAGTTGTAGGATGTAAGAGCTTTTAGGTTTCATTAATCATTCAAGCCATGCAATTAATATTATATGCTTGGTATTGCAGGATACTATGGTGAAGGGCTGAATGCTATCATTGTGTTTGCTGCCTGCCATCTCCCTGACAGCAGTTGTACAGACTATCATCACATCATGGAAAACCTCTTCCTGTAAGGTCACTTACTCTTCTAACAAGGCATGCTGAAATAGTAGTTAACTTTTGCTTCTCACTGTTGGTCTGCAATACTGCTGTTGATTTTTTTTTTGTCATATAATATCATGATATGACACTGTACAGAAATCCTTTTCCTGAGTTCAGTATCATAGCAAGAATAATGTCTGAATATTTTATGAAAGTCCATATCATGTGGTTTATTGCAAAAGTTGTCAAGCCTGTCATAAAACATCCAAGTCATGTATCACGGTCATAAAACATCTTCACTATACACTTAAATTGTAGTCACTTTCCTTCTAAATGACCTCCAAAAACTTAATATTGAGACATGTCATCATCAACTGATGGAAGCACCCCTAAATGTGTCATATTTCAGCTGTTAAATGTAATGTTTAATCAGGGAGCTGAATACACTGGCTCTGTGTCCATGCAGGTATGTTATTAGCAGCCTGGAGCTCTTGGTGGCTGAGGACTACATGATAATCTACCTGAACGGAGCAACTCCTCGTCGAAAAATGCCAGGCATCTCCTGGCTGAAGAGGTGCTATCAGATGATTGATAGAAGGTATGGGTATTTGATATTTTTAGGACTATTTTAATTTAAAATCTATCATAAAACATTGATGAAATCTTGGACACTTCTGAGAGAGCCATAATATGAATTTATAGATGAAAGTGTGCATTTTATGAAACTGTGGACTAAAATGTTAAATTCGCCGAAATTTTATGTAACTCCTTAAATATGTCTGAGTCGGTCTGATCATTGTTATTCCAAGGTTGAGGAAAAATCTGAAGTGTCTGATAATTGCACATCCATCTTGGTTCATCCGCACTGTTCTAGCCATCTCAAGGCCTTTTATCAGGTGAGTGTACCCACTTGTACCCCTTGTCCTTTATTTTGTTCATATGTTCAGTTCAGTGATGTTGTTCCAGTTTTGTTCATATCTCAGTCTCCCAAGGTAATGGGTAAAACACCACAAAGATTACGTAATGGTAATTGTACACAATAAGACGCTTTCACAAATTAGAAATGGAAGACAGTCAAGAAAGGAACTTTGATCAGCCAGTGAAAATAATTCAACCACAGGATAGGTTTATAACTGTTATTTTGTTGTTTTGTAGCGTAAAGTTTATGGAGAAGATCCGTTATGTTAACAGCCTGGAAGAGTTGGCTCAGATCGTACCCATGGACCACGTGCAGATCCCAGAGTGTGTCCTGCAGTGAGTACATACCAACAGCAGGGGGCGCAATTGATATGATAAATAGTAAAGCAACAAGAAAGTATGGTTTTGTACAAATCTGCAATCAGATTGTACAATGGCTTATGACAAGAGAAATTTGAACAGATTTGAGATTGAAGTAGTAGATCTCCTAAGTTTTCATTTAGAGGCAGGTTTCCACTGTGTGTCTACACATAACGAACACAGAGGATTTGATACCAAATGGAAAATTTCAAACACTTTGGCAGAGAAGAACCTCGTCACAGAATGGTCTGCCTTTCCTTTTTCAGGTATGATGAGGAGAGAATTAAAGCACACAGGGAAAGGTGAGTGCTCAGATTTCTGCATGACTTGCCTCTCTGCTGACTCTCAAATATCAGCTGTTCTTTTTCCAGGGTGTCAGGGCTGACATGAGAGATAAATCTTTGGCGTCATGTGGTTTGATAGAAACTACACTACAGTTAATTTTGCAGTTATTGATAAAGTGCGAATGTAAAGTGATACATGTGCGATTTGTCAATACATGTTGGCTTGTCTTTATTTAATTACAGAATGGAGCAAGAACAGAAACATATTGAGTCTTCATCAGCTACACAGAGGTGAATACACTCCTACATAATAAATAAAAAATTCAAATGTATTGACTTCCTTGGTATGTGTTAATATAAATAATGTAATGGATGAAGCCAATAACATGACACAATCTCTTTTATTGTAACTTACCAAGCATCACAGAAGTTCTTACTCTGGCTTTCATGCTTTGCATTCATGCCACTGACTCACATTAGAGACTTACATGCAACAGTATTCTAATGGCTAAATCTTTCGTTTGAATGCATGTTGTAGTTTTGGATTTTAGTTCTTTTACTTTTTGCATTCAAGATGGCTCTCAAAATATTTTGGTTTGTCTGAGTGGAATATAATCTCTTCTAGGCCACAGTCAGTTGCCTCAGAAGAAGGGCTCTGACACCGTGCACTAGGTAAGACCAGCCAAGAGAATGTAACAGTAGAGTCTTGCAGCAGAATTAATTTAATGACCACCGGACAGTATCACCATATTAGGACAGTTCCATGTTTGAATGGGTGCAAGCACAGGTCTCCATGGAATTTTTCAAAAGCTCCGCTACACCCTGTGTTACGTAAAGTGCATCTGCTCGTCTCTTTTAAACACTGTCGTTGCCAACGATCGATGCTATTTTTACTAGACAGGCCACTGATACGGGGCTGTAGCCGTGCAATGACGGGAGTGTTGGGAGTTTCTCTCTCTCTCTCTCTCTCTCTCTCTCTCTCTCTCTCTCTCTCTCTCTCTCTGTCTCTCTCTCTTTCTCTCTCTCTCTCTCTCTCTCTCTCTCTCTCTCTAACACCCTCTGTATCTCTCTCTCTGTCTTTCGCTCGCTCTCCCTCTGGCTCTGGGTTGCCCCAGTGATTTATTTTTGAAATCCTTGCTGTACTGACCAGTGGACTGGACTATATATCACACTGGTGGAACTGGCAGGTCATTTAATGGAATGCCTTAATAACTTGCTTGACATTCATAGTATGTGCAGAAGGCACATTCTTCAGGTCTCAGTTTCTTTTCTCTCTGATCAGTAGAAGAGGTGCGGGGGAAGATGAATGCTGGAAATGCACATAGGGAAATATACATATCATACATGATCTGTAATTGAGGATCATGTTTGCTCTGTCACTTACTATGCATATAGTCTTGATAGTTAGCGGACCTTATTCTTTATTGTATAAGTTATTTGTTGTTTATTTGTTGTTAAGTTTTATACAGATTTATTTTTTTTAATTTGCTGCTTAAAATGGCACGCAAAGTACCATATGATATAGAAATGCCGTGAAGGATCTAGCATGCATATAACATATATATATATATATATATATAATGTTATCATCTCATAATATGATTTCATTTCCTTCAATATTTTTTCTTTACAGTAAAATCATGAGCTGTAAAATCGTCGCATCTCCGTCTAAGCTCAGCTCTAACAGTTATGATAAGGAACTGGTTTGCTAAAGAGGACATATCTGAGGACAACATAAGGGGTGGCGTTCAGAAACATCATCATTATTCTACAGTCAATATCTCATATGCATCATACAAGCAGAACTGAGCCAAATACTGGCCTGTGTTGCTGCTGGATAAAGCCACAGTTAAAAAAAAAAAAAGAGGGTGAAACAGTATAACTGTGGACAGTGTTGTCAAATGTTTAGGAGCGGTGCTTTTTTGTATCAGATTGAGTTAAAAGTATTGGAACATTGTGTTACCTTTTCAGAAAAAAAAAAGAAAGACAGAAAAAGGTGTGCTCTTTCGGTGAAAAAATTCATACCAGCAGAATGGAAGATAAGCACAACAGTCAATCTTTTCTAAAGCAAAGAGGAAAAAACAATTGTAATTTATTATCAAATTGTCTTCACGTAATTTGGTTGTTCAAGTACGCAATTTTTACAGAACCGCCTCAGAATCTCTTTCTCACAGAGTGAGTAGCGTCGGGTAGTTTTCTTGTATCGTGTGCTCATATATTTCTCTCTCCATGCTGTTAGGATAATATGACAGTTGTGAAATCGAAGACATGCAGGGAGCGATCTATGGACAGTCATGTGTGCTGTTAAGGTTACAATTCAGTTCATTAATGTAATATCTGTGGGTACTGATACGCTATCATTGGGTTACCCTGCTGTGTGTAGTACATACTGTATATTTTTCTTATCACCAGTGAGGATTTATCCTCTGTTATTGTACTGTAGATATTTTAATGAGTCTCTGGGTGTGTGGTATATGAAATACTCCAGCAGACTTGTCTGGACAGACTTCTGTAACACCGTCATCATGTCCATTACCTCTTTCACCAGGGAAACTAACTTTTTTCTCCATGTTACGGTGTTTCCCCCCATGATGGTATCACAAAGAGTAATTTGATGACATTTAACTGCCTGCAACTATGAAATGTTAATATATATATATATATATTAACATATATATTATATACAACATACTGATAGTGAACAACATACTGATAGCCAAAGATACAGGGTCATTTTGGGGTGGTGCTGTGACGTTAAGGGAGTCATGCAGGTTTCTAGCATGTCATGCAGTGCATTATGACTGTACAACATCATCAGAGTGTCACTAAGTCGTTATATATAATGTACATGATCATTCTGTATGTATAATGTATGTAAACAATTGCATTTTGAATTCTGTTTCATAGATGATATATTATTTTGTGCATAGAGTGAAGTGATTTACTGACACATTCAAAACATAATAATAAAACTGTAAATGTCAAGTCTTGGATTTTTCATTATGAGCAACTGTATTTTCCATTTCTATTGTTACATTTGACCAAAAAAAAAAAAAAGATATTTAGCCCCTTAAACATCCATAACATCCAGCCGAGCATTTTAAAAGCTAAGTTTAATTATGAAATTGCACACATGTATTGTATTTTGTTGAATTTGCCTCCACTTTAAAACTCTTCAGCATTTCCTGAATAGAGGGCTTACTGAGCTTACTGATCTCACCTATCACAAAGAGCAGATGAGAGCGGAAAGTTCACAAAACAACGTTTATATTGCCACGGGATCTCAAAAAATGTTTCATAAATATGACGAAAGGGCAGCAACAATAAACAGTCACACTGCTACGAAAAAGTCCATGGTCACATGGTCTTTTATTGTCATAAGAAGCTGTAAGAAGCATAGCTTCCTATCTTGATAGCACTGAGTGTATTTCAGTACATTTGTGCAAGTAACCAAAAACAGACTTGTTACTTCTGTCATACCCCGAAGGCTTTATGACTTAGAGTGTTTATAACTGTATTGTTTGGGAAATATTGTATTTTATGGTGTGAGAATACCATCCTGTTCTGCTGCAACAGGTAATGAGAAAATGAAATCTTAGTCAAGTCACACAGACTGACATTTTCCTCTTCGGCAATTGCTTTTCACACAACTGTTGATAAAATAAGAGATGAGAGAGAGAGAGAGAGAGAGAGAGAGAGAGAGAGAGAAGTCTTAGATAAGGGTCGGTCTTGTTCTCCCACCATCTTGTTGCATGTACACAAAACCTTGCTCAGATCTTCCCACTCTACTGTGAAAAAAAAGAGGGCAGATCATTTAAATTCCTGAATCATTTAAATTCCTGGAAAAGTGCAATTAAGATAGCAATCGCAAATACTCTGAGGTTTCCGAGCTAATTGTTCACATAGATAGCTTTTGCCATACACCTAAACTATAAAAAGCCATTGAGTGTTTAATTTCCCTGTGTGTGGTATTAGGCTAAGCCCTGCCTCATGTCTTTTGAAGGATAGAACACCTCCTACTCAATGCTTTGTTCTTATCTGTAGTGCAATAACAGTGGTTATCATTAAAACATGGTAAGTTTAAGTACACAGTTCACAGATATGATAAGAACACAAATCCCACATGTAACCCTTGCCAGTTAACTGTGTCCGCTTCATCTCAGCCATGACTCAACGAAATACATCAAAGAAAAATATCTGTTCAAAATCTTCCTTAAAAGAGATAACAGTGACACCAGTCAGCTCTCCCAAGTTGTCGTGCTCTAAAGCACATCTCCTTAAAAAAAATGAAAATGAAAGGCATTGAGATAAAAGATTCTAAACTAAATAAAAACAAAATTTATTGTAAATTTCTGTATACACCTCACGGAAAAGAAACACAGTGATGACTCAGACCACATTCAACTGGAAAAGCTTTGCTGATGGTAGCATCCATAAACAGAGAATTTCAGTTTAATGGTGTTAAGAGAAACAATGATTTGGCTTTTACCTATAGGACATTAGGTTGACCCTGATGACTCTCACTTCTGAGATGTACATGATCAGTCTAGGGCAGTCACATGTCCGCGGGCCAGGGTTGTAGACTTATGAGTTGCATCAGAAGCATCTGTGACGTGAACAGTAGCCACACACCGAGCCAAATATAGCATGAAACCTGGAACCAGTGCAGGCCGGCATAAGTACGGAAGTTTTTCCAAAACCCTGGGGAAATTCTCACTTCCTGTGCCAACTTCGTTTCTAGTTGCAGCCGTTAAGGAATTGGAAGCACTTAAACCAGCAACTGGAAAATGGAATTGTAAATGTCATGGTTTTATAGTAGCTCCATGCACATATGATGTAAAGCCTTTCATAGTGTAGTAATCATATACAGATACATACACATATGTATCATATACATATATAGACTATAACTTTATAAATGTCAGTCATATACATATATAGACTGTAACTTTTCATGACACTGTGTTTCTTTTCATGATACCACAGCTGTCACAACAAATTTGTCAACTATTTTTCAACTGTGATCAGTTGACTGATCTTATGATCAGATGACCAGACATGAAGAGCTGGAGCGAACAAGTACAGTAAAACTGACCATGTAAAATATTAAATCAGGGATAAGTCAGGTTTCAGTTGAAAAACTCAACACAGATCTATAATATGCAGAACCCACTAAGCACTAATTCATTTTAGTCTTAATCCCATTTCTCTTCTGGCGAAAAGTATTTAAACATAAATATTTAGACTCCACAGCAGAATGGAAAATTTCATAACTCCATTAAGAAAGGGGGTTTATTATTATTTCTACATTATATTTGTGGCATAAGGCAATTTTTAATCCTTTTTTATGAATAGTGTGCCATAAGAATTACAGGCTGCAATAACCTCATTCATGTAGAAAATGAATGACACATAAAAATTTAGCTTGAAAATTAAACAATATCCTTAAAAGTTTCGTTATTTTTTAGGAGTTGCACTATTCATCTTTGATGACAATTTCATTTTGAATGTGTCACTGATAAACGTAATAATGTTCTTACTACACATAGCTCATCCCTCTTCCAAAGGCAACGACCATACCCTGTGCTTTGAATCAGTAATAAACACAGTTTCTACGTGATAAGCGGCATGATATCTTGTACATTTCCACTGTTTGAGAACTTCAAACATACTTTTTTCAAGAGTCGATCAGCCCTCAGCGGTGGTAATACGTGCTGACAGATAAAGAACGACAGGTGCAAAGTTGGATCTTTGCCGTTATGCAAATTCAATGAGACGGTACAAACATTGGTTGGATAACGGCGATGGACAGTGGTGTGTGATTGGTCAGAGTAATTGAACCTCATTGGCGAAGAGTGAGCACGAGTGACCTGTACCCAAAATGACGTATACTCAAAAGGTCTATAAATTGCTTAAGAAACCCTAGTCTATCAATGAAGTAGTAAGGACTGGTGGTCATTGGGGGAAGATAGGAGGAAGACTGCTAAAAGCATTCCTAGGCCTTTCCTAATTGGTCTATAATTCGTTTGTTTTAGGAGTTATCTCCGTATTATTTGTTCCTTAGTAAAGACCAAGCTAAAGAGATCAAAATGAAGTGCATCATTGGAATCGGAGGGTAAGTAGGAAACCCCAGTATCATAGAGGCATTCTAACTTGAATCGTTTCTCGTTGCAACTGCTTTTTCCACAGCTAACTATTACATCAGTTACTACAGTTGCTGTGGTCTGAGTAGATTAATAGAAATTCCAAAGTTCTGAACTTTCGATTGTGCTGCCTAGATTACTTTATGTAAGTAAATAAATGAGTGCACAGTGAAAAATCTTAGTGATCTCACAGCTTCTTGTCTCTTTCGTTAATAGCGTAACCAATGGTGGGAAAACAACTCTGACAAATCGACTTCTCAAGTCATTACCGAATTGTTGTGTGATACATCAAGACGACTTTTTCAAGGTACTGACAGACACGAGCCTTTTCATTTGTTTTTTCACTTTTATTTTTCTGTGTTTGTGAAGTCAGTTGATGTCTTGGTCATTAGAAGTTTTCCTACTAAGCCTCACGGTAACCGTAAGATTCCATTGATTCTTGGAAAGCCATTTGCTTTGTAGAAAACGGTCTGCAGCAGTACCAGGATATTATACTGACGCTAGATGTAAATGCACAGATTTTGTCTGTTGTTTAAGTAGATATATTGTACATGTTTGACGTGGCGTGTGGTATTAAAACACATATGCTGATGTTCTCCTGGACAGCCAACCTCAAAACACAGAGATGAAATGATCTGCATGATCAACAGCAGAAAGAATACATTATAGAATCACTACCATCGATCTTCACAGTAAAACCAATGGCAGTGATTCTAATCCTTTTATAAATGAGTTCACACAGTCTCTCGTGTTCAACCGCTATTTAGCAGTGGACTTGGCCTTCACCATACCTCTGAAGCCAAAAATATGTTTGTTATCTCAGTAATATAGCAGTAGCAGCCATACATTCTACACACTTGGCCCGCTGTCATCACTACAACTATATGAATATAATCATAAAGTTTTAGGAGGTTACTATATTTCAAAAACATTTTACAAGCTAAAATCATATGAGTCTTTTCCCATCAGTCTAAACTAGAGTACATATTGTCCCAATGATCTGTGCCCAGTCCAGTAAGACTTTTAGTGGAGAATGTGCCTAAGGGGTACATTGAATCATAGTTTTCAAAAAGGGTCGTACCGACTAAAGCAATCACCTTTAGCCTGAGGGCTTGGCGTCTCATGTCCAGGTGAGATCAGCACTGCCTGAACAGTCTGCAGCAATGTTTTATTGGTCACTGTTATTGCAGCCCCAAGATCAAATAGAGGTCGGGGAAGACGGCTTTAGACAGTGGGATGGTAAGAGTGGATTTCGCTGTAGGAAACCAGTAATGTATTTTCACCTTTCCATGACCATAATGTTTGTTTTCTGTAACATGTCCTAAATCCAAATTAGTCAAATAATTTGAGTATCATTATTTTAACATGAAGTAATATCACCTCTCTTAATAAAAAAAAAAAAAAAAAAAAAAAAAGAGAAGCAGAGAGTGAAGTAAAAAGTTTTTTTTTCCCATAGGCATTGTTCTGGTTTCCTGGCTTGTGAGACACGTTTTTCTCTGTTTGCTTGTTTTGTACAGTGATCACAGCTCTGGATATGGAGGCTATGGTAAACACTGTGAAAGGCTGGATTGAGAACCCAGTGAAGTTTGCCCGTTCACACGGCGTCAATGTTTCACCTCTACCAGAGGAATCTGATCCTGAGAATGAGATCCATATTCTCATTGTAGAGGGATTTCTGCTCTACAACTACCAGTATGTCTCCCTCACACCCATCTATACCACTGTCACTAATTCACAGATATCACAGAGCTTGATAACAGACTCTCTAATCTACAATTTTTGTTGTCTTTTGCTTCTTTCTGTCTCTTTAGACCTTTGATTGACATATACAACAAATGTTATTATGTCACCATTCCATATGAGGAGTGCAAAAGGAGAAGAAGGTAAGACGCTTTTCAACTGATTAATATGTACATGTACAAGAGATTATGTGTAAATGACATGAAATATATAATAAAAAATGTTCCTCTCTCCCGTGTTCAGCACAAGGACATACACAGTCCCTGACCCTCCTGGTCTGTTTGACGGCCATGTGTGGCCAATGTACTTGAAGCACAGGAAAGAGATGGAGAACAACTGCAGGGCTATTCGTAAGTACATAGAACAGACCCACTGATAATATCACTGATATATAATAGTATATCTATACACTTTATAGTATAGAGTGTATAGATATAGTATTTCAGTAATCTGACATTAAAATGATCTAAAGTAGGTGGAAGGAGACCAATGTTGTTTAAGAAATCGCATTTGGGTCAAATTTTTTTATGTCTGATGTGTGCCCCCAGAATATCTTGATGGCACAAAATCCAAGGATGAAATCTACAGCCAAGTGTATGAAGACATCCAGAACACCCTGCTGAACAGTTTATAGGTAAATGCTTTATCCATCCATTTCATTCATCATCTGATCCTTTCTTACTGTCACTGCTAATAACTTTTCGTTTTGATCTCTTTACAGCAGGAAGACTGGACATCTGAAGACACTTGTGTATAGAATTGTAAATATGCTCATTTAAGTTAAACACCTCTGCCATTAAGGTATTTTTTTGTAAATAATATCTTAAAGTATTTTATTTTCAACTTGTGCAAAAGTCTGTGCTTTTTTATTGTTGAGTTAAATGTATGTTTTCTTTTATAAGTGAATATTATGTCTGGACTGTGTAGTGGAATGACTGCTAATTGTTCTTATTGTACTGTAACCTAATGTCATAGAAAAATTGTGTGTCTTCAATCAAAAAGGCATTTGAATCCAGTCTATGTGTCATGTCTTTATTGATAGTCCATGAGAACAAGTACATATATTTAAATAATAATAATAAATAAATAATAATAAATAAATAAGTTTCAACAACCAAGTGATATTATGGTCTTATTTTGAACATTGTAGATGCAGAACATGTTTGAACCATAGTGATTTGTGATATTGAACCACAAATTTTAACATAAATGTAGTAATAGAAACAAAACACTAGTGAACTAAACAAATATATCAAAACCTCAGCAAATCGAAACTCTGATCAGGCACAGTAAAATACCAGATTACACCTTCAATTTGATAAATCATTTTATTCAAAAAACAAAGTAAAACTGCAATATGCAGGGAGCATACACTGTACTTTCCAGTGCCAATATTCACTAACCCAGATATTTAACAGCAACCCTACATGAATTAATGGATTAACAAATTGCTTAGTAAATATGTGAACAATCTAGCATAGTACTGAACAACATACTGTTGGATATCATAGACAAACTGCAGCTTAAGAAACAGCATTTACTGTATCACATTAAATCTTGGGAATGACATTGAGGATTTTGACTTATTAAACTGCCACGTGATATGTGAGACTAATGATAAGACCTTGATAAGCCTCTTAGCAAAATGACTCACACCACAGTTTTATAAAGATACCAAGAACAATTCAAACATGAGATAAACTCTTAACCATATAGCAACATTGACCGTGTTACCATCAACTGTATTGACCATGTTGTATCAAAGATTAAACTTTTACAGCAGAGGAAAGTCACAAAAGGAGGAAGTGGTGAAGCAAATATGAAAACTCTTACCGGCTGTATGTTATGGCATTTAAAATAGCTTGGGAAGGCCACTTGTGTCTTGTGATACATTGTCAGAAGGGTTGACGTGCCAACTGGGAGTGGGCAGCTGAAAGGGGGGGGGGGGGGGTTTATATTTTAGTCCAGATACCAGCAGTGTCAGGAGGGGAAAGTGGCCTCTTTAAATAGAAGGGCACACGTCTCTGACCACTTCTCCTCGCCCTTATCTTCATACCCACACTCACCCCTGACTCAGGGCCAGCTGCCTCACTCCTCACCCACAATGCCTTGCAAGGGGGGGAAAGGTGAGAACTGGGATGGCCTTTTCTCACACGTCACACTAGCAGAGAGTGGGGTCAACTATCATGTACTTTTTTCTGCAACGTAAATTGGTAAATTCACACCACGACGTGCCATGGGATCCACCTTTTTTTTTTGTTACATAAAATGTTCCAGACACTGTTTCATGACAGCATGTGTTGGTCAGAACTCTGAGGGAACCTTTCTTGAAAGGACAGGAAGGAACTGGTCATAACTGACATTGTCTTGTATTTCTTTAATCAAGGTTATGTAGGGCATAGGACAGCTGCCAAAAGCTACTGTTGGCATGTCATTAATCCACTCGTGAACAGTTTGGCATAGTCACATATAGAGAAGAAGACTGGTGGTCATCACGTCCTTCATAGTATTGACCAGTGGTAGCAAATATACCCCCCGAGGGTTTATGTTCCACCCCAAAATTAATACTGTTGGTTTGGCTATCATGTACATGTATATTAAAGTAGGATCAAAACTAAATATTGTTGTAAATGCATATTAGGTACCAGGTAAACATACTCACTAAAAACCCATTCACACATTCACACAGAAACAAGATAGAATGCTATGCTTGAATGAAAATGAGGCTCCATTCTGTTATTCAACTCTTACAATAACTTCATGGTCACCTTCATGATGTTATTGAATGACATCCCACAGTAAACTTCACCAGTGAGTGTCATTCTACTGATACCAACATAACAAAGAATATGCTATAAAAATAGGTTGTCACGCACTCTCATACCTCAGATAGCCCCACTACCAGACCTACCCTTTAGAGCAGCTGTGTGAATGTATGAGATATATGTTTTATATTTGTTAAATGACTCAATATATTTTCAGTCCTCACTAATGTATCCAAATAGAGCCAAGCTAGCTCTTTAAATCAATTAAGTAAAGCTGATGTAAAGGATGTCAGCTTGTGCTGCAGTCCTAGGATGCTTTTTTTAAATATGTTTTTCTATATGAGGTCCTTCATTGGCTTTGAATATGCCATGTGACATTTAGAGACTTATTTCAATGTACCTTACACACGAAACACAAAACAAATCAATATGCAGGCACATCTTAAAATAACATGTTCCCAGTTCCTGTCTCATAATGTTTGGCTGTGTCAGTGGTTTATGTGACATGGTATGATTGATTATCATCACTGAGCTCGTCCAAACTTCATGGAAAAGTACTGCAATAGACGAGCTCTTGAGCAATACTGTGAACCGCTTATTTCTGTCTGAAATGCGCTGGGTTTGTCTACGAACCGTTTCTTACCTTTCAGACCAGTAGAGCTTGGAATACAGAATTTAATTTCTCACGACCTTACCTATTCAAAAGAGAACGTTTGTTTATTTGGAGCTGTTCTTACATCTAATGTAAGCAATGACATTTCTCGATGTCAAAGTGAAAATAAAGCAGCCAAGTGTCAAACACGTGGTTACCGTTCGGTAGGTACTGTATGTCACAGGTTTCAGCAGACATTTTTATTGATTGAGAACATGAGACTACATTAACACGTGTATGGCTCATAACTCAGCGATCATAAAATCTGACAATCAGTGATACCACTAACAGGGTCTCGTGTTAATATTCAACCACTCCCCTTTAACGAATCATTTCCAAGGTCAAACTAGAGCTTGTTTCACGAAATATATTCCTGTCTGATATGTTTTTACAACTGAAAAAAAATTAATAAGTCTTTAAAAATACCCTTGTGTCATTACGAACATAAACAGCACACTCAAGACCGACTCATGGTTTGACTGGAATGGTTTGCAAACAATAACCTATAGAGGGTTCTTTATTGCACTTCAACTGGGTCAATAAACAAGTTGACTCTTGATCATTTAGTAACCCGTGTTATGTCCCATGGATATAGTTTTGATAAAAATCGTGTTGTTTGATCAATATCGATTACGAACAAACGTATCTCGTGTGAAAAATGTAATCCCGTAATACTCTCTACATCCGTTGCTATGCTCCTTTGTATGCGTTTTGCTTCGAACTTAAAGCTTTACTTAAAGCTTGTCCCTTGGTGGTTAGATGGTCACAGCGGAGAACGATAGTACCCTACTGCGTTAGGTCCTTAGAGGAGTAATTCAGCATTCGTTGTCTCACCTGATGTAATGGTTCCTCATGATCAGATGTTAAGTATAGGTGACCTTCAGCCCATCGGGCACTATCATTTAGTTGGATACTCCTTTAGTTGATGTGAAATTTTTCTCTACGCGGCTTCGGGTGTATGGGAAAAGAGGACAGGTATATTCCTTTTGGGATTTCTTGTTGTAAAACCAATAAAGACCATCTTCGTTTAATCACACAAGAGGCAAAGATCAGTGCAGCCCTGGATACCTAGATTTATGAAATGAAATATATTCAAAGCGTAGAAACATTAGTTTAATGTCGGGAGCAACACACGGGGAAAACTTTATTTACATACGTTAAATGTGTTTCATGAAAACAACCAGGAGCGTCAACACATTTCCAACATTTTATTTTCGACATCTGTGCTACTTATGCCAATTAAAACAGACAAGTTCAAACTTTGTGGCAGCAACAACTTTTGTGGTGATTTGTTTACTCATTTTCACCTTTAGACACACAAGTAAATACTCAATGTAATGAGTTATACTTACTGTAGGCTAAACTTTGTATCTTAGTATCCTGCTCAGGGGTAGTATCTTGTGCCAAACAGTGTGTATGGATCCGCTCCTCTTATACATCCTAACTCAAGGGGCGTTCCCGGGCTTATTTTGGAAAGTCTCAACTTTCCAGTTAATAATAGCCGTAAGACACCTCGTGTACTTTTGCCCTATTTGGCTCGCAAGTTGAGCCAATAATTTCCCAGACGCGACAGACAGGAATCTTAGTCTGTGTCGACCTGGCTAGTGAAAGACTTCGCTCAGGACGCTACACAAAGTGCATACGCTCTCAGTGTCGATCTCAGGACACTTCTTTGTCGCCCTCATTGGATCACAGGTGTTCTTTAATAGGCACAAATTAAGCTGCTTTGTGCAACGAGCACGTCAAATTCCAGTCTCTGTCTGTTTAACCAATAAAGATGTCGTACTGTATGAAATGTAGCATATGATATTTTCGTTTGGCTCCCATTAACACTCATTAACAAGATGGATAGGCCTACCTGATGTAAGATACACCGCATTAACAAGACAAGCCTCAAACTTTGGTTGGTCAGGATTAGAAATGAGGATGGGAATGTGTGAATGTAGCAACCGAGCCTCTCCATTTTAACACAGCCGACATTTGAGGGTAATGCATTACAGTAAATGTACACAAAACTATAGGGTCTATACTGTCGACTACATGTTAGGATTATCATAGAGTAAAAACGTTGTGCTGTGCACTATGGGTTTGACAGGCCTAAATTACATTCATCAAAAACAATGGTCAGGGTTATTTCGTGTATTCGATTCTCTGTTGCAGGATTAAAGATTCCATTATAACTATAACAAAGAACGTTCTCCATCAATCAGCCTGCTCTTGTTGCGTTGTAAGAAGTGCTTTTATTTTGTGTATGTGTCGCTGTTGTTTCTGGATGCACACCGCCACCTTGTGGCCTCAACCTGCTCTATTCTAGTTTTACCCTCGCCAAGAAATTGTCCCTGTTAACGGAAATTCGTAGGCCTATATTTATTTTAAATCACTGCAAATGAAAATCGAAGAAGGTACATGCTGAAGGAAATGTAAAGCAGGCCTTCTAATATTTCATTTCAATTCATTTCAAACTTTTTCCCCAAAATTTTGCAATTTTCAGGAATGTTCGTAGTCGTAACGTATTGTTCTTTTCTGAGCGAACGTAGGCTACAGTTAGTTTGACAAATTACTGAAAAAGAAATCCATTCAAATAAACGACAAAACGAGCGCAGAAATGTCACGAGTAAACGAGGTGCGCTTTAAGTCAACACAGCTGTATAACAATAACATACTGTGTAACTCTTGTGTAATTCTGCGTTCCGGAGAGGAGAGAGTTAAGTGCATTTTTACGTCAAAATAACCTATCTGTGCATGCGTATGTAAACGAGCTCATTTTGATAAATGTCTGTCTGGTGCAACCCCTCACCCTTTCAAGTTCGCACAGCAAATTTTAGGCTATGTCGCTTTGGCACCTCATACCTTGTGTGTGCAACGCAAAGCGACGTCTTCCCGTGCACACATACTTTTCATTGGAATAACTGCGATTTTATCTGTCAGGCACAACATTTATCTTAAATAGTTTCATTCAAAATGCCAAAGTTACCAGTTTTGCTTTTCTATGTGCTCCAAGGTCTGGTTCACTTTATCATCGGACAGCAAACAAGAGATCGAGTTGGCCCATGGAGGCAAAGGATTCAGTGGGAGAATAACGGGCAGGTGTATAGCTTATTAAGTACTGGATCCGAGTACCACGCACCGCTTCACTCCAGAAGGCAGTCCAGGGTCTATTTGAGCACCAGAAACGAGGGCGTTGGGCATTCCTCGCCCGGGATCCGTGACAGAGCCGCGCATTTGGGAAGGGGCACTTCGAATTCAAATGCAGGTCGCTATACTCACAATGACCCAATGCCCATTGTCCGGGGACCAGACAACAGACAGTATATACTAGCAGGCAGCCGCTCACCTGGAGCCAGGCAGTCGCAGCCTATGGCGGCATTACGTGTAGGGACTGCTGGTTCTCCGGGCGCCCGCCGCTATACCACAGACCAAATGAACAGAACAAATGTCTCTGTTCCAAGGACGCTACACGAGTTCTCAGGTAGCGGTGTCCCAAGAGGAGGGAATAACAGTCCCGCTCAAGAGGACAGTGTGGTTCGGAGAGGCTCTGGGGCACAAGGCGCTGATAATCAACTAGTGCGCAACTCCGGCGCATCGGTTCCTGTTTCCAGAGAGCCAGCAATGATTGAAAACACAAATTCCTACCCAAATCCTGACTATAGTTCTTTTAGCGGACCAGATGAATCTCACGACATGGGCAATATTGATCGAGTTGCTCCAGCATCCACATCAAATGGGGAGAATACACTTATCGAGGATACAGGGACACCCACTGACATGGCCAGTGACGACCCTCGGAACCCTTTGAAAAACCACAGGAACACGGTTTTCTACAATGCCTATCCTTCAAATGGAAGATCGGTCACCCGCTCTCGACGTCCCCCTCCTGGAACTGGCTATGGCACGAGATATTTCCAAAACGGTAAGAGGTGATGCAGACTGTCATATTAAATTTGATGATTTTTGGTCTATTGTTGTGTGCTCACAAAAGCACGTCATTGTGGTCCTGTCTTTAGGTCTTCCGGACCTGGTTCCAGATCCATATTCCATACAGGCTGGTACATACATTCAGCGCATGCAGATGTATGCGTTACGATGTGCTGCAGAAGAGAACTGCCTTGCGCGGTAAGTTCTGATCATCGGTTGTGTGGAATTTTTATTAGTCAGCACTAAGTGAGTTTTTGCGCGACTTCTCTACTTGAGCTGGGTGCACTTAAAGAATGTTAGGCTACAATATCATAACGTGAACGAGAAATAAAACGAAGGATGTGTTGTCATAACTACACATCAGTGTATGTTTTAAGATTCGGGTCCCCTTGTTCAGTCTTCTTCCATGGGTGCCCAACAGAATAAAAGATTAAACTTGCTGTTATGCATTAAAACACAGTCATTATGAATGGAACAGATTCATCCGTCAGTTCAAACCATCTACACATCCATCTATACATCCATCTTCCAACTTATCCACCCAGCTATATTTTAATAAGTGTTTTTTATTTCTGTTTTCATTCCAAGGTCAGCATATAGACCTACAGTGAGAGACATTGACTACAGGATTCTCCTAAGGTTCCCACAGAAGGTCAGAAATCGAGGCACAGCTGATTTCCTTCCTGTTAAACCCAGACATCAGTGGGAGTGGCATAGCTGTCACCAGTGAGTCTAAAATATTACATTATAGCATTTCAGATCCATTTTAGTACAATCTGAGCTTATCTGATGGATGATGTTGCCATAACAAAAAAGGTATGAATAAACAAATAAATGCACCTTTCTCTCTCTCTCCCTTTCTCTCTCTCTCTCTCTCTCTCTCTCTCTCTCTGTCCTTCTCAGACATTACCACAGTATGGATGCATTCAGCAATTATGATTTGCTAGATGTTAACACAGGGCGTCGAGTGGCAGAGGGCCACAAGGCAAGTTTCTGCCTAGAAGACACTGGCTGTGAGCCTGGTTTCCATCGACGCTACGCTTGCACAACACACACTCAGGTACAGCCCCTCCATACCCCTGTGCAAGGTCTTAACAAGTTGCAAAATCCACATTTTTCTCTTTGAAGTCATAGAAGTTTAGGTTTTGAAGAGTATTCTATGCTGTTGTGAAATGATAAGTTTGCATGCTGCAGGGTTTGAGTCCGGGTTGCCATGACACTTATGCTGCCAACATTGACTGTCAGTGGATTGACATTACAGATGTTCCTCCAGGCAACTATATCCTCAAGGTAAGGGGCCAATCAAAAGACAATGTTAAAAGCAAGATTTTAGTGTTAACGGCATCTATCAACATCCTCCATTTACGCAATACATTAGCATATTATGAGAGAGCATATGTTTAACACAGTAAGCTGTTAATTGTTTATGTCTCTTTGGTTTGCGTATTCTTGTCTGCAGGTGACGGTCAATCCTAATTTCTTGGTTCAGGAATCAGATTTTTCCAATAATGTAGTGAGATGTGAAATCATATATTCTGGCGCTTATGTCCAGACACGAAATTGTCGAGTAACCAGGTAAGGAAAACTTCTTTTATAATTTTGATTAGTCTTAAACACTTCAAGCAAGGCTTCTTGACTGAGATTTCATCGTTTTTTTTCAACTTGCACATTGTGTCAAAACGACCATTTAAGAATAGCTGATGTGTAGCAACCATAAGCATTTTTTAATGCATTAACCTAATTGTGTTCCTTAAATTCTGTGTCTTTGCAGGAGTTAAATAGAAAAGAAGGCAGTGATGTGAGCTAAGTTTAAATATTCCACCTGGCTGCGTTGAGAAGGAAGTAGCCTATTGCTAACATTTGTACTTATTAGCCTCTTTCGCATCACATGGTTTTGCAACATAACTTGAAATATGCCTTCTAATTGTAAAATGTGATGTAATAATACTATATCTGTTTCTGATAATGAAAGAAAAAGAGATCATTACATTGTTTTATATTCACAGAAATTAAATTCTAAAATATTATTTTCAACATCTAACATAAGATTAGAAATTATTACTTATGAACATGATTGAGCAAGGAGCACAAATGTCTTTAAATGTAGTCTCTGCTTTAAAATATCATTTTTTGAGTCGATAGTTGTATAGTTTCCTGTTCCAATACAAACCACTTGCTGACTATGTAAACTCATATTCTGTACATTTTCCCACACAATTTCTCAAGAAACTGAGCGATTTCAGTGTATGAGTTTTTATGTTACATATTTTGTGTGTGAATACAGAAAGGTATTTAATGTTCAAAACATCAATGTGCTTTCAGATTACAAATAATGTCTGAATTTTCTGTTTCTTTTGATACATGTCACAAACTGGAGTGAGTGGAATTATTTCGCTTGATTTATATTAAACAGAATGTGGATTTGAAGTAATTAATTTTTTCTTTGTCCACTTCTTAAGGCAAACAATGTTCCGTTTTTTGCTATGTCTACATGATGAATGTGTTCTGAGGTAAGATGTTTGAAGTATAAAGACAAGTAGCTCTCAGGACAAATTGGTCTGGGGATCGAATCAAGTTAAACAATAGAATTTCTCTGGTCTGTTTACAGCATCTGTCTTCTTTATGATGTGAATTTAAAACAGGAAGAGAATCATAATGTTTGAAACAAAGAACTCACAGACAACTTCAACAAAATTATGAAAAGGGTTTTTTCCCCTCATATGTTATGACTTTGTAACAAATTACGTTTAGAAAAGACTTTTTAGTCTTGATTTGTAAGGAGGTGCTGACATAAGCACACCAACCCTCTACTCAAAACAAATCTTTGATAGCATGGATAATCATCATTTGTTTAATGAATCTTAGCCTGGTGTAATCATTTCCATCCTGCAAACCATCCCTCATGTCCCACAAACAGTCTTTTGTATCCTTTCATTCTGCCATAAGATGTAAGTCTGCAGAAAACACATACAGGCATTCATTCAATTCATGATTAACTATAGGAATTTTATTTTCTATTTTTAAAATTCACTATTATTTACTGTCAGTACAATTTTTTTTATGTTATTTCATGTATTTAAAATCCAATGCATGTGCGTCAGGATATAAAACTAATGTCCATGTGGTTTCCACTGACAGTTACTGTGCGTAAACCTCAGATCGTGCCTGACTTGATGAGACTGGAGGCCTGCAGACAGTCTGGTGTGTGGACTGCAGGTTCCATATTTACTCACAAGGCCCTGTGAAGGCAGAGATTGGGAGGCAGTTAAAACGGCACACTATGTCTACCTTCGGAGAATGAATGAATCTCTATTCTCCCTCTTTGATTGTGAGCTGTGGCCACATCTTCACATCCGAGAGAGGTTTCGTGCGCCCTTTCCAAGAGTACCTCGTCCACTTACTGTACTGGGCTTTTTTTTTGGTCCCTAATTCATGTTTTCCAAGAAAATTTATAACTGAGCAGTAGATACATTAGCCTGTGTAATCCCAAAATGGAGCTTCAGAACATGATGGAAGAAGATCCATCTTTCAGCACACAGAAACCTACAAATCATTTTACATACTTCCCTCTTGTAAAAGATTAGTGATCATTATTTGATTTGTCAAATCCAAGTGGCAAAATGTACAGCAAGACCAACTGTCACATACAACAGCAAATACCACACTCCTCAGAAAATGTTCTTAGAGAATGTTACGGATTTTCTGATTTTTCTGATGGTGTTACACATTTTCTTGCGGAATTTCTGACTTTAACACGGAAAAATATTTCAGACTACATTATATAAAAAGCCACAGAACAGAAATGCCCGAGATAGAAAGAGAGACATCCAAATGTGTGACTGATGAAAAGTGAGAATGAGAAATGAACACAAATTCAAGTGGTTTATACTGGACGGTACTAGGGTAAGCCCATGCCAGAATAGATTCTCTGTGTTATTGAAGTTGTCTGGAAAAACCCCTTCCTCTTTGGTCTGCCCCATTCTTGTCTGTCTCGGAATTCCAGGCCAATATTTACTTGTAGTGACAGCTCCGGCAGATGTCTGTACCGAGGGGCTACTTACTGGAAATTTAGTCTACCATCAAAAGCTAATTCTCTGTCTGCCCGAGGTCAACAGAGAAAGGGTCATTTTAATGGCAGGCAGCACTCAAAGAAATCAGGATCTTTCAGTTCAGTGCATGTGCGTGTGCGTGTCGGAGGCTGCAGAAGTTCTTCCATGGGGGAATGCGTCATTTTGGACAGTGCTGTCTTTTCAAATATGTCGTGTTGGAGAGAAGGCAGTGCTTGTTTGCACAGCTGTTGAGCTCACAGACTAATTCTTTTAGAGCCATCTGGAGATGGTCTGTCACTATCATTACAGAAAACGGATTATCGGAGGAGGGCTAGAGAGATGTAGAGAGGTGACTTCAGCTGATAACACATAGAAACATTTAATCCACAGAACACAAGTATGTATTTTTGAAATCAGGCTGCTTGAATATTCTCTCTGAAATGTATGATACACAGTTTGAATTGGAAGTGTGGAACTGAAGTATAATGCGCTTATGTTTAAGGAGATATGAAGTATAAATACATGACCTCATGCATTCTCGTGTATTGAAATGACTCAGACATGTAACCGTGTGAAATTGGGAACCAGTGGTCATAGGATGGGAAGGCAACCTGGCTGTAGATTTGCATGCCAAACTGACTTGGCCATTCTAACGTTAGAGCTAACAGGGAAGCTGAGCTCATCCAAAGCTGGTCTTGGCAGCTTGTTTTCAGCATAGAGCAGGGAAATTCCACAGCAATTCAGTCAGCTCTGGAGAATCAAGAATAGGCCTGGCTTCAGCTTCTGCAACATATACCGCATGTGGAGAGAGACGTGGAGACAGCAAGTTGCCTCGTGGGGGTAACTCACACAACCTTGACCAACATGTAGCGTAAATATCAGTGCTGTGAAAACCAAATATATAATGCACTGCTGTTACAGACACTGATGTAAATGCTGGGATGTTTGACCTTAGACTTACATTTCTCTGACTGCATAGCTGTGTTTTCACTACCCAATAATCCTCAATAAGTTAAAAATGAGTCTGAATGTTCAGTGAGAACATAACATATAAGTAATTACATTCATAAAAGAAGTACTTCAAAATGAATGTATCACGTTCCAGTAGAAAGTTTTAAATCTACGGTAGTTAACATGAATGTTGTTGGAATATTGATACAGTGATGAACTGCATTGTGAATATTGTCTCTCAGTGGATTCTGCTTTCTGTGACTTGCCCAATTGTGATAATAAAAAAAAAGATAAAATGTGTGAACCAATCATTCCAAGGTGTACAGTCCATATTAGAATAAATTCTTATAGACACCCAGACACATACAGAGAGTACAGTGTGTGAATCACAGGCATTCACACTTAACTGGTGGGCCACTGAAATGCTTTGGTGATAAGTAGGAGCATAGGTGAATAGTAGGAATTAAACATCTGCGTATGTCATAGAGTAGTACTGAAGAGGGGAATACATTCGCTGTTCTTAGGAAAACTTTCTGCGGACAGGATCGTTCGTACGTGTTTTTTTACAGGAAGGATGTAGCCTTTGTCAGTTTTTAGCCAAACCATCAATGCCACAGGCAGGATGTTTGCTTTCTCCTCTTCCCTTCATTTTTGGACGACAGGTACTGGCTAAAAATATTTAGTATGAGTGAGAATGACATCAGATGTCCATACTGCCAAAACAAATATGCATCTTGTTGGAAAAGAACTTGACAAAACATGTTTGACGTCAGGAAAGGTTCCAGTGTCTGTGGTTAGATGGCTATGTGTGTGAGAGAAATTTTTAAAAATGGTGGGCTATTTTACATAGAGACATGGATTTCAAAAAAAAAAAAAGGTTTTAGTTTTCAGAACATCAACATGCAGGTTTACTATAACGTTTAAAATATTTTGAAACCGTGAGTACATGTGTTTTGTGAACTGGTACATAACAAATATCTCAACTAATCACAAACCAGTCAATTTTGTGAGTGAGTATGAACTACATTTCAATCTATCATTAAGATTTAATCACCATTAATTATTATGAAATTATGTGTCTTGTGGCTTTCGCTCTGCTTTTCTGCTTCTTGATCGAATGACCCTCAAAGGAAAACATTTATTTCATTTAAAGAGGTACATTAAGAAGTATCCAAATCTAAGACACAGTTTCTTTTACTACGTGTGTCTGCAATTGGGATTAGTCAGAACCTTCATGTTGAATTTTGACTTTGCATAGACACTCAGTGTAACTGGTAACACACCTCTGTTACTCAACAAGCAGAAAGCAGCTCCGCAAAGGAACGGGGCCTCTCCTCTCCCTGGTACTTTTCCTCCTTCTCTCCCATAAGCAAACAGCACAGAGTCCACTGGGAGTCTCTCACCTATTCTTAACAGGCCCAGCGGTCCAGCACACGTATTAGTCTTGGTGGAGGGCACGCAGTAATTGAGGGAGATGGCCAAAAAGAAATGAAGAGGAAAGGTTTTTGTGTTGCTCTTGGTCCAAATGCCGTCTGACATACTGAAATAGAGTCACGCTGTTTTCGCTCTGCTGGATGAGAAGCTGTGGTTCATTGTAGAGTGAATGAGAGACGTCTGGCAGGTTGAGGGGAATGTATAGAGAATGAGTGGTCTGAGTGGGTGTTGAGTCAGAGACTGATGTTGTACCTTACCCTTAGCTCATGTCTGAGACGTGGCCAAGGTCGCTCGGTTCGGCATACGGACCGAGTCACCTCAGCAATTAACACTGTATGAAAAGAAATGAACCACTGAGAAGCGCAGTTTGCCCTTCATCTCTTCTTTTTCAGCTACGTTTAAATTCTATTCACACCCGTCTGGCTTGTTTTGTCAGAGGACCTCACTTTTCCATCACAGATGAAATATGTATCAGTACAGATGAAGTGCTGATCTGTGGGTCAGTTTCAGTTTGAGAAATATCCGTACATGTCAAAAAAGCTTTAAAACTGAGTTGGAGGAACTCGAAGTATAACTAATCGATTAAATGCATGGTAATTTCGTTTTTGTATATCACAGTCTTAATTTTTACTATATATGCAGCTGAAGCTCAGATGTAAAAGAGGTGAAAATGAAAGAAAAGACGCGTACAGGTTTCATGCTGCAGCATTGCGTCAGACTCTAATGTGCACTTGTGGCAATTAAACGACGGCCTGCTCTGACTTAGTGCCTAGTCTGGCAGGCGAAAATGAATGAGTGGTCATGACTTCCAGCACTGACCTAACCCACAGCCACTTCACAGCTAGTCACGAACCACCCACCTCTGGCATCCCTATACACTATCAATCTTCTTTAGGTCACTCACCATAATAGCAAGGTTACCAGGCAACTTGTGGTCTTATCAGTCATCTGCACTCAGCTATTGCCTTTTTGACTAAAACTGAAGGGAACAGTAATGAGGGATGAGACAGAGAGAATTAGTGAGGGGTGTGCAGAAAGAGCACTCTCATGGGCGGATGGTTGGCCAGTAGATAGTATAAAGATACGGAATAAAACCCGCATGGCGTGAGATTCAAACATGTCTGAGAAAAGACCTACTTTAAAATGTTTGTCATTATGATGTTTGGATGGACAGTGGACACATTTGGATGGACACTTTTTGTATTTTAGCAGTCTCTTGTTTGTACCCTCTAGTTTGTATCCTGCGCTTGACAAATGATCTTTAATCCAGTGAATCAGTCCCTACATCCCACACACCGTTCCACCTCCTTCTTCACACGTACAGACCTCCTCACCTCTGGTCTGAGAGTTGCATGCTGGGACGTTGGAGGGGGCCTCTCTAAGTGGAGTGATGAAAATCTCAGACAAGACTTAAATAAACAGAGACAGAGACAGTGTCAAACCACCCCCAAAAAAATCCTGCTGGAAATGACCATTGTAAATAAGGGTGAGGCTATACTTCTGCAACAGACACATGTCATCTAAGGAGTACAGAGCTCCATATGTACTACTGCCTGTACTATTGCCTCTGCGATATATTTAAAAAACATTTTTGTAACGGGGGAAAAGAGCTTTTTTCCACAAAATTCAATTTTTGGAGAATGTGAGAAAACACGATGAAATTAGCTTTCCACATTGAGGCATACATCATCTTCTCTGAATGCAAACTGCTGACTAAATCATTTGAAACTATCATGTCTTAAATAAATGAATAAATTCTCTTGATGTTGTCTTGGTTCTCTGCATATATTTTAATGGACATTGCAAAACATTCAAATGTCACTGAAATGATCTCTTTGGCTTTCCATGTCCTCAGAAGCTTCTGGACACCATACAGAACTTATGGTAGGTCAGTTTACATAGTTAACTGCTTATGATGGCATTAAACACTGTTTCATATATAATTACTACATGGTGTACAATACTTCCTTGATAATAATACAGCTGATCAATTCTAGCAGACAGCTAGCAGTCCTATAGCTACTGTGTCATTGAGAACACAGGTTTTCTGTGCAGACCTCTGTGCAGAAGTATTCTTGAGTGTTTCTGAGACATTATGGTGGTTAGCTTTGTCTGAACAGTAAACACACTGAGACTGCATTGTACTGTACACATCACAATAACAAATCACTTCACTGACACTTCAGAATCAGCGTTTCCATGCCAACCACTGGTGTAATCAGATACCTTTTCATTAAATGACACGCACGGAATGCTTACATACTTTTCCTTTCTTTGGTCACCTCAACGATTCATTCTCAGTCTACGTCACGGAGGTAATGGCTCTGACTCTATGACTGATATATCTTTTTTAACTGTGTTGGGTAAAGACACTGCTGAAAAGATCTCCATACAAGCCCATCTAAGACCAGCGTTCCCATCCCTAACGTGAAATGGGAAAAATGTCAGAATTGCTCACAGACTAACAGGCAAGATAACTTTTAGGAAACTTTTTTTACAGTCTGGTTTGGAGGGAGGTGGGTGGAGAGCAGCAGTGGAGAGATCTGGAGTTTTCCCTAGGAAATATCGCCCCCTTCAGGCAGGTGTCCTCTTCCAGCCAGTGGAGTGCCTCTGGTTTCATCATCAATCCCTATTGAAGAGAATGCGTTTTAATACCATACAATAGCTTCTTATGCACGTACAACAACACCATTACATAAGCATCCAAAAAATGCTTTGGCCTTAAAAGTAATACCATGTACCTGACAATGCCTGCGCGTGATGTGAGCGACAGCTCATCACAGACCCGATATACCTGCGTCTCATGTGCTTTCTCCAGGACTCATATAAGGGTTGAGCAGAACTGATGAGCATGTGACACAGTTCATGTTTACGGACATTCATGGCAAGTGTTGTCAGATGTTTGACCTATATATTTGTGTTTGATCCATTCAATTGCTATTACAGTACTATAATATTATAGTACACAGCATTCATCATGTTTTTTAAGTTCCTGATGGTTTGAAGAAACACTCATATGCGGTAAGTGCTAAAGATAAATTGGCTTACTGCACTACATCAATTTTCAACTCAACAGTTTACAAGGGCATTGCTGCACTATGATTTACCGCCGGACTTTATTATTGCGATTTGGCTCCGTGTTTGATCACAACAAAACTGATTAACAAAGTAGCTCTTTAAAAGTGCAGAGTGCAGTTTTTGTCATTGCCTAACAGTGAACAAAATGCGAGGGTGTAGATTCTGAAAATTGCTTAGTCAAAGGGTCGAAATAGATCAAAGATGAAGCGATCAGGGAAGACGGATAAAACCACCGCTGGGTTGCAAGTGAACAGTTAATACCGACCGGATGTTTAATCTGACCGGGCAATCAGACCTATGAGCATTGAAGTGATAGATGTAATGGCTGAATATTTATATGACATAGGTCAGCTGTAGCATGCACTGATGCTTGGGCTCAGATGTGAGCACAGTCTATAAACAGCACAGACAGCAAGTGAGTCTGAAGGTGGTGTCTGCAGAACTGTAAATTGTTAGGAGGCACTATGACTGCTCCCTGTAACCAAAAAATCACAAATCTCTAAAGTCACACTCCATTACATTTTCAAATTCCCATGATTTTTATTTGTATGTTCGATATATTTTAAATATCTGAAATGTACTGACAGTAATGAACGTTTGAGGAGAGAAGTATTCCAAATATATCCCAAATAAAAAGGCAACTTGCTTTACAGTGTCAAATTTACGGAGTAAAGTTTACAGTGTGAATTTTTGGTCACGTTTCGCCGATAGAGTATATAAGGTTGTATTGCGCATTGATTTCTGAGTTTTGGGGTCTATGGAGGATTTCACCTAAACTGGATCCCAGGCTACACTGTTTATCCAGAGGACCAGATGCTAGCATCTGCCTTGCCACCTATTCACCTTCTGAACCCATTTCAGGTCAAGCTTGTGAGAGCTGTCAAGACCAGACTTGTTTTGAAATTTTCAACAAAAAAATCTCAGACTGACACAGGTGAAGTTTGTTTTGTTGAGTCTCGAGGATGAAAAGAGCAGACAACAAGCATTCTACAACTCTATAAAAGACTTAATTTTGCTCGCACTTAAGTTCCAAATATTGGTATCGCTAGTCTGAACATGCCTACGTACATAGTAACTATAGAAACCTGAGCTGGGGCACAGAAGAAAACAGAAGAAAAATAGCAGTGATATAATTTGAGGCAGCCCAAACCTTTAACTCAAAAAAAGTCTTACTGGTATTGTCATGGAAACCAGTCGTTGATAAGCACTATATCACACATGCTGCTCTGTGCAGTTTCACTTCAGTGTTCTCTGATGGTCTCAGAATATCTCATTACACCTCACATATGGCCCTCTCATTTACACCCTTCTCTCTGCCTCTGGAGCCCTGTGAGAGTGCAAGACTACAGCTCTGTCCAGACCAAAAAAGAGATACTGCCAGTGACGAATTTTCTTATATCCCTTATATGACTCGTCATGTTGCCTGCGTTACCGTCGATCTGAATAGTCAGGTTTAGGGCAAAGTAAATGCAGTAATATTTCTCTTAGTCGTCAATAAAATCTTTGATTTCACAGTGGTCATAAAGAATAGCAAATTGGAGTGTCATGCCATTTAAGAATCAGAGACTTGTTGGAGTCCCAAGCCGAGGAGAGAGGGAAAAGGGAAAGGCTTATTTACAGAGCAACTGAGACGAGACTGTCCACAAGCACATGTCTGTTTAACGGTGCAGCACTATAGAAAAGAAAAACTGATGAAGATGACGAACGAACGAACGAACGAATGAATGAATGAATGAATGAATGAACGAATGAATGTGTGCACACACTTGTCCCCAAAAAAACATCAACTGTGCTTTGTCTTCGTCTTACATGCTCAATCCAATAAGTATTTGATAAGTTGAATCAGGTGTGTTAGTGAATAGGCTAGGACAAAAACATGCGGTTATGCACCTTTCCAAGACTAGACTTTGAAAAACACCATTCTGTGTAAGACAAATTACTCCATTTTTACTGGCGTACAGAATAGTTTCTCTTCAAACATACCAGCTGTCCACATGCCACACACACACAGTGTAGACTGACTCAAATCATAAGAAAACCTTCAGACTGTGGGAACTGAGATTACTGTTTAATGAAGACCACCAGCAAATAATTAAGCTTTCACAGTGACTATATTGTAGCTACAACAGCAGAACCAAATTCCAGTAACTTGCCAAGTTACACAATTAGATTCTTATCCCGTCATGAAACACCAATTTCCACATACCCACAGCAAAAAGCCCTGTGAAAACATGCACTGTGTTTTGGGCAAGCAGAATGTGTTGGATGATCCACTCTTTAGGGTTAGCGATACAGTCTACGTGGTTTTTCTTCAATTGCGTGGTTTTTCCCTATCGACAAATGGGGAGCTGCCATTTTAAACGTTCTCTGAAAGTGCTTGTGTTTATACGACCATCACAAATATTGAATGAGTATGTCTCATTCGGTTTGGCATTCGACCAAGAGGTTTATAATCGAAACCAGACAGACGCACAGGCCTGAAAAGAAAAATATGATGTAGTAACACATAGCCTCCACAAGGGGACAACGATCACCTTCTGCACTGTTCAGTCTATGCTGAAAACTTACAGATGCTGTCAGATGTTTCCTTTCTTTGTTCGCAAAATAAAACACCAGTGCTATAGTATCAAAATCGTATGTGCTTCCTCAAAGCGAGTTTTGTGCTGGATATTTAGTGCTTTGTCAGTGGCATTTATAGCACTGATATTATTTTATATTTGACATAGTAGTTGTTTTTTGTTGTTGTTGTTGTTGTTGCTGTTGTTTTTTGGCTGTTTCTTTTTTCCTTTTTTTTAAGTAGTTCTACTCTTCTTTGCCTGAGGACTGACTACAGATTTAAGTTTACACATAACCGAGATCATAAAGCACTCATCCATTTACTGGATTTCTGTGAATGTTTCTGACAAGTGATACGGATTTGTGATCGACCGCCAACCAACCAAATCCTTTTACCACATGCTTTCATCCCACATTCCATATTTCTGAGCCCTGGATCTGAAAATTCACCTTAATCTTTTGTGACAGGACTGGAAACACAGTCTCTCTGATTGGCCTATCACGTGTTTCTATAAACAGAACATTGCTAATTATACATGGATTCCACAGTAGCACACAAAGTTACAGCACAGGACCAAAAACTAAGTTTCCGTTAAAAAAAAAAAAAAAGGAGCTTTTCATTTATGATAATAAATTTCATCTCGCCATCCTAAACAGTTCTGAGAGGGTATATAAACACTTTACAGGTCATTTGTTTCTCATTGGTACTGAGTTTAATTCATCAGCTCATAGATAAGATGCTGAAACACGGAGGCCATCAGTCTGAGATTGAGTAAATTCCTTTTGCCAACAAGGTATTTTCACTCTCTGAGCTTATGATTCAGTTCTGAGCACCTCCCAGCAGTCTGCTTCCTGGAATTGATGACTACGTCAAAGCACTTGTGTCGTAAGCTTTAAAATTCCACGTGACATCTTTCTTGCTCAAGAGACCCTTAGTCCAGTGAAAACAGGTACAATAACACTTGATGATCAGATGTATTTTTTGAACACACATGTGACGTGAAGACATGTGCCAGTGAATAACTACCAGTTTTAATGAAGCTTAAAATAAGTCTTAATCTGCAGCATTAGCATATTACATTAACTTCTGTACATAGATTACAAATAGAAACGTGCACACAACTACACAGACAAACACACACACACACACACACACACACACACACACAAACATTATATGATTCTGTGGACCCTCCGTTGATTTGAAAGTAAAGAATTACAACCCAACCTGAACCCTAACCAAAACCGAAACTCTTTTTCACTTTAGTTTTACCAATAACAACAATATCTTTTAGAGAAAAGGACCTATTCATTTTTTTTGGTTCCTGTTTTTTGGAAACTATGACCCTGGTTTGACAAGGCTTCCCAGTAGAATAGTGCACTTTCTGCAAAGTGTCCACCTAAGCTAGCATAAAAAAGGACACACACACACACAGACACACACACACACATGCACGCGCGCTCACACATGCACACACACGCACACACACGTACACACATATGCACACACATACATTACACATACTCACAGAAATATTTCCCCTGATAGGACACTAATTGTCCACTCACCCTGAGTTCCTTAAGTGCATAGATGAGCAGACTGTTTTCTCAGTGTGCTCATGGCCTGGTTAAGGGCCCTAAGGGCTTGATCTCCACTGTGTCCTCCTATACCACTGTGGAGGAGAGTGTCCAGGGCTTCTCAGGGCTCGGGGACATCCGCGGGGATCTGGGAGAGTGCTCTGACCCCTTCTTAAGCATTTGGACCTGCCCATTCTGATGGCAAGGTGGAGGTCTGTGGTTCTTGGTTGGAATCGCGGTGAGATCCAGTGGAAATGGCGGGTCTGGACTCTTCAAAGGGATGTAAAGGTCTCCTCTCCCCATCTGGTGTTGCACCTCCTTTACTTTCACTCTGGGTGGACGTGACTGCACACATTCTCTGTTGGCAGTGGGCCTGTCCCATTGACTGTCCACAGCAATGCCCTGTACTGTAGCTTGTCGGACTTTCGTTTCAGGAACAAGGGTCTCGTGGAGAGGAGAGGATGGATATGTGAGAGGGTAACAGGTTGCGTGACTGGTTTCCACTGAGGATGGATTGTTAAGAGAGGGACTGTGGTTAGTTTGGTTTTGCACACTGGGACGGTGTGAGATCCACTGTGGTAACTCCTGATCTTCATTAACATTCTGGTTGAGTGCTGCGGCCCCATCATGACCTCCACTGTATTTTCTGGTATCTCGAGAGAAACTGGTGCCAAAACCTTCCTCCTCGCCAAGGTCAATGTCAGAGGTCAGAATATCGATTTGCTGGACAACCTTTAAAAACCATTGCAAAGATTCGGTTAAAACAATATTTAATAAACTATGATGCATAGTTTAAAGTAGTTCCACGGAAACAGAAATGCAAACCCACAAACTCCCACCCACCAAAGGAAAAAAAAAAAGATTTTGAATGAAACCAGTGCCTCCATATTTTGCTGTCAACAAATTTCGTGGACAACTAATACTAACATATTTTATCAAAACAGGTTATAAAGACCACTCAACGCTTCAAGTATTGTATTAAGGTATTATCGGTGTGTGTCATACTGGAGGTCTAAATGTGAGCATTCAAATGTAATAAATAATTAATAAATCTTTTCCTCTCTTGTTTTCCATTATTGCTAATGTGGTCTTGACTCTTCAGCTATGTTTAGGTATTGATTTTCATCATGCCCTTTCTCTAATGGATGAGGCCATGTTTGCCAGTGTCCACCAACTGACCCAAGATAAAAATAATTTTCTAATCAACTGCTAACAAAACCCACTGCTATGAAATCATCTTTTTAATAAAAGATCTCACTGTCCACACATGGAGCTACAGTTCTGACGCCATCATCTGATAAAATTTCAAACTTATTTGTTTTGGATAAGAGACATGTTATCACAACACCTACGTTTTTCTCTGAGTGGATTCATTTAAAAGAATCCATTTTCTGTGAGCTCAAGGAGTATTTCCCCCCAGGCAATGTTCAAAAGTCTTTTGACTTCATCCATATTTTCACTAGTTTCTTCATGTACTGCAGTTTTTGAACAAACTTCAGTCCCCTAAACCTGCGAATATTTACAGTTCCTCAAATCTAAGTTTATTTAAGATACACTGAAGCTAGCGCTTAAAATTCTTGGCTGTTTGTTTGCTATTTCTTTTAATGAGACAAACCTTAAATTATTGCAAAAAGGGCAGTCCGTGAATACAATGCATCTCAAAATACTTCCATTGACATTAAACATATTAAACTGCGCTGAATTACTGGGCTGCTATATTGAGCGATGTCTGTATGATTCTAAGGGAATCATTCAAATAAAATTTAGTCATTTCGGGTTCAGTCTTACTCTTCTCACCTCTCTCATTTCCAAATGGACCTGTTTGAGACCTCCCAAGACCTCCTCTAACTCAGTGACCACCTGTTTGATCTGCTCCTTCACTGTGTCCTGATGCTTCCTCTGGTTCTTTGGACCTCCATCACTCTCTCGCCTCCTTGGCTGGCCTGGACCCAACTCCTCTTGCTGATTCACATTCACTTGGCTGGGCTCTGGACCCCTGGAACTCCTGAATTTGCTCTGAGGAACCTCTGTTGAGAAGAAAGCCTTGTGACTGGTGTTGGGGCCATTACAGTGGACTCTGGTACCGCTTTGCTGTCTGTTGGCGTCAGTGTGGTTATGACTGTGTTCGTCATTACTCTGAAAAGATACGTGTCTCTGTTCACAGTGGCCGTTGTATTCACATATGTCTTGATTGTCCTCCGCTGTTATCTGTAAGTGGCCATTTCTCTGATGATGGTACTCGCTCATATAACTCCAGTAGTGTTCTTCTCCCTCATAACATGTCTCTCTGTAATAGTGGTGACCCCTGAACTCTGCATTTGGGAGTGGCATGTGATTTCCATCAAAGGGGTGTGGCTTATAGTAGTACCACTGTCTCACGCATCCACATTCTCCAGGTCTTTCTCTCATACATGTACAGACTCTCAGATGGGGATCTGGTTGCCTGTTCCATCTTGACAGGTTCCATTCCCACGAACTGCTGGGCACATAATCCTCTGGCACACCGTAATGTTTGGGCCTGGTATAGATCTGCTGTCTCTGAGGGGTGTGATGGACTCTGCCAGTTCTCTCATGTCCCTGTGCACTTCCCCTTTCCTGTGGAAGGAAACGCAAGTGTCGGCTCCATCCCAGCTGGGTCAGATCCGATTCCATCTGTAAACACGACTCCTCAGCCCGTCCGGGTCCAGAGGGGAGTGTAGGTCCATTATGGGCGCAGAGGTGGCAGTAGTTGTGGGGTTGCTGGAATGTGTGGTGTCCCAGCCCTGCGTTCTCTGAGTACATACCAATAGGAGTCCAGCAGCCGCCCAACTGAACGACTTACAAAACAACTGGTTTCCTCCCCTCTCTCCTCTACCCTCCCTGGCCATTCACTCCAACTGTTTTTCTCATCTACTCTCTCTCTCTCCCTCTCTCTCTCTCCTTCTCTCTCTCTCTCTCTCTCTCTCTCACTCCTTCTCTCTCTCTCTCTCTCTCTCTCTCTCACTCTCTCACTCACTCACTCTCTCTCTCTCTCTCTCTCTCTCTCTCTCTCTCTGTCTCTAGCTATCTATCTCTCTGTATCTTTCTCTTTTACCTCCCTTCTGATATTTCTCCTCAAGACTTACCTCCTCCTCTTCCCTCCCCTTGTTTCCTTTTTCTGACTAATTCTATTTTTGCCCCCTTCTTTCTTTCTCTTTCCCTCTCTCACTTTAAGCTTAACTTACTTAGTTCCCACACTCCGTCTGTTGCTCCATACTGTGTCTACTTCCCCTTCTCCAGCGGTGGGCCTCTCTCTCTCTCTCTCTCTCCTTCTGTCTGTGTCTCTCCCTCTGTTGTAGGTTTTCCCGTATGACTCCTTCACTTTGCTGCGCTGTTTCCCCTCCCCTTGTTTCCTCCTCCACCTCTCTCCTTCTCACTTTGTTTCTTGCCGCCTTGAGAAAGTGCTCAAGCTAAACCCGCCTACTACTCCTAAAGTCGTCTGTTTCTCTCTCGTTCTCTGAATCTCTCATTCTCTCTTTCTCTCTCTCTCTCTCTATCTCTCTCCCTGCCTCTCTCTCTCTTTTTCTTTCTATCTCTCTCTCAGAGCCCAGGCTTTTAAAGCTCAACTAGCGTCTGTGTCTCCATGTGAGCCTCACATACTGCCTCAGATCTCTTTACTCCTGCGACAGCCTGCCACTCTTCAATTAAACACAGCCAGGATTCCTCAGCCCCAGACAGGGAGGGGAGAGAGAACGAGAGAGAGAGAGAGAGAGAGAGAGAGAGAGAGAGAGAGAGAGAGAGAGACGAAGAGGGAGGAGGTGGGGTTTCAGCCACTGCCGAAGCAGACAGGATCTAACATGAGCAAGAGAAAGAACAAGGGGGGTGGAGGAGGGAGAAAGAATGAGAGGCACAGCTTCCACGGAAGGGGGGCTTTTCTAAATATCTTTTCCCTCCTCTGAATCCCTTCTATGTGAGTGCATTTGACAGACTTCAAAGCTTAGGTAGTTGAAACTTGATTGTTGCGAGACAGAATGTTTGTTCTTTTCTTATCTGATCAGTGTAGTCAGAGAACCGTAAAACTAAGACATAATACAAGCTAGAGAGTACGTTCACACAGGAGACTTAAGTCTCCGGTGAAATATGCTGCAAATCCTAACAAAATGCAACAGTACCGAAAACTGTTTACAAACTTTTGTATATATTTTCTCTACCCCAAGGGCCTCTACATTCCTACATGGATTTTTATTCACTACAGGATCAGTGTGTATCTGATGACTATGGGATTCGGAGGATGAATTGAATATACCAGAGAATGAATCATAAAACACACAAATCTACCTAAGCTGGGCTTGAACAATACTGAAAGTCTGCCACAGTTTTCAATAGCAAATCCTCACAAAGAAAGAAACAAATATTCAATCAGACACTCACACACACAGTCACAATCCCCAGCTTCCTTCACTCACTCTCATGTGTATGAGTCTGTGTGTGTGTGTGTGTGTGTGTGTGTTTGTGCATTGGGGGGGTGCTTTAGACGTCCGCATTTTGTCTCCAAATCTAAAAAGATTCCCCTGGAGGGCATCTTATGTCACAGTGCTTTAGCTGTTTATGCTGCCTGACTGAACCAAAATCTTAAATTATGACTTACATATTACATTTTCACTTAAAAGCTATATGAAAGAATAGTAGTTCACTCCACTGGAGAACCAGAAGTTGTTATTCGTACCTAATTACTGAAGACCGAAGTCCTAATACACACGTTTCCTCTGACAGTTGAATTGAAAGTGAGTGCTTGGTGCAGTCAACATTTTGCCGTAAGCAACATGAAGGCTTTTTCATCATGAACTGTGTCTGGCTTTTTCACATATTCAAAATTAGCCCCTGTGCGGTGGCTATTTCTACTAGGAATTATTATGTGCAGAATCGGGAATATTATCACACAATTATGTTCCTATGGAAACTGTCTATCTGAAAAAAAAAAATTGTGATTAGTGATGTCTTGATACTCTGCACTCACATTTAGGTATTTCAGGTTTTTTTCAGTGAGTCAGACGGAACAAAAGGAAACTGAAAGAATATGTCCTTCACCATCTAAAATTCTCAAATAACTCAACACATGAGAAAATCAAGAACAGCATTCACATTCTATTAAGCTATGGGTAGCAGCCGATAGGTTTGTATTCTTATTGCTATTTTACATGACATGACATCCATCACAATTCTCCATCATTACCACACAACAAAACCATTTTTTTTCATGAATGTCAGAAGTATGATGCGAACTGAGCTGGCCAATTACTATCTTTTCTATCGTTAGTTTTAGTATTTTCCTTTTTGCATTTTAACTACCAAAACCATCACGTTATTTCTGATTGATCTGATAGATGGCTGCATGTTTTAAAAATTAGCCTGCAGGAAGAAGGGAACGGATTTAAATCGTTTTTGACAAATAACGTAAATAGCACTGAAATCAAAATGATGAAGATGAAGATAATCACGGTGGTAATAACAGCAGTGTGAAGGTTGTCGAGCTGCCCTGTTAGTGCTCTGAGTTGGTTGTTGCCATGGTCAACAGCAGACATGAAGAAAACAAAACAAGAATGGATAAGGGGAAAAAAAAAAAACTTCAATTCACTCTATTTTGGTAGAGCTGGCCACCTTTAAGGACAGACAGATAAAGAGAGACAGATAGAGAGACAGATAGATAGATAGATAGAAAGAGAGAGAGAGAGGGAGAGAGAGAGAGAGAGAGAGAGAGAGAGAGATCTGTTTATCTGTGGTGTAGTAAATAAGAAACAAAAGCATATAAAGGTGTGCCATAATGAGAGGAGACATTTTACGAAGGGACATGGTTCTCATTGGACCAAGAATGACATGATGCATACAAAGGTTCAATGCTATGCCTTCGAGTAGACATCACATTTCCAACACCGTTTCATGTGTTGCACTAGCAGAACAACACAATAATCACACACACAAAAAACATATCCCTTAGTCCCTTAATGATATTTGTTCTACTAGATCATTGCTACAGTGTTATAATTGCTTTTAAGGCCCTCCATTAGGAAAAGTAGTCTTGAATCCCTATAAGCAATATCCAGAATGCCTTCCCTGCAAAGAGTAGTGTAATCGTTATTCACATGAATTCACTTTCATTCTTCTCTCTGTCAAGTCACTCCTCATCAAATCCCACAGCATTCAAAGTCAATGTTATGGGAAATGAGAAATGCTACACATACTCCATGCACAGAACAGTTGTTAACAAAAAAAAGTAACAGTAGTGGTAGAACAAAAAGCAATTTCACATGTAATTCAATATTGTTTTGCTCATTTACTGTGCAGCCTGCAGTTTACTTGTTATGATGTGAGGTTTTGGGCAGTGACTTCAAAGTGGCAAATGCAAACTTCTCACAGACTCAGTAAGCATGAAATGGCCAATACAAAACAGCACTGTAATGGTAACTACTTTTGAAAGCCAAGTGAATCGCAAAAAAAAAAAAAGAAAAAGAAAAAAAATCAATGACAAAAGTCATTGAAAAATGTACCTTCAAGTCGAAAGTCTAAGATAATTACATTACATGCTGCAAAGTGCTGTTTGGAATTCAGAAGCCTTGGTAAAACAAAAGCCTCTGCTCAGTTTGAATCATGACCTTAAACAGTGCCAAACGACCGTAAAGCTTAAATGTATGTATTCCTTAAACGTCTCAATTAATTCAACAGCATTTCTATACTGAACTGTGGGCTTCACAGATTTATTAAAAAGATCTTTTCCCACTTAAGTTTTGTGCTCAGGTGTTTGGGTGTTCGGGCTTACAACATCAGTCATAAGGACAGCATTAATGTGTCTGGCTGGACCTGAAGCCCACACCTCGAAGACAGTGGCAACACCTACACAAAACAAGTGAGCGTGGAATCAAAGCAAAATCAACAGTACACTTTTGGGAGGCATCTTAGAAGATGGCGCATAGCTCATCTCAGTCAAAAATAAGACCAGCTTGGAATACAATAAAAAATGTATCAGTGTGTGCTCACAAAACGAGAAGACGAAGTGATAAAAAAAAAAGTGAGAAATGAATACTGAAGTTTATGTTTTGGATAATAATTCTAGGCTCATTTTTATAATTCCAACCCTGTCTTTAGTCATTCAGTGGGCACAGTGCTAGCTGATCTGTGCTCATAAAACATTTGACTTGATGAAGTAGTGGTCTTGGAAGGCATCTGTAGCCTTTCTGTGGGGACATTTGATGATCATCCCTCTACTGAACGTTATCTCCTGTATCGAATTAAAAGGCCCTTAACTGAGACAGTGAAAGCATTCCTGGCTATGGTGGTCCTCTCAGCTATTTAGCTAGAGCTGGCTATTTAAAGAGAGACTCATCTGTACAAAGGCAAAAGCTTATTCAACTGTTGCTCAAGAGGAACAAATGAGGAATCCAAACAAGGCAGCATAGCAAAGCTTTTGGAAAGCTTTTCACCCAAAACATATGTGTAAAGAAATCAATACATTGCTTACAATGTGCTCTTATCATAATATCACTGTTTCAATGTTGAGATTCAATGTTGTACACAATCACTTATTAAAAATAAATAAATAAATAAATAAATAAATAACAAAGTCAGAACCAGTGCTCAGATCTGTGTAGCTGCCACAGTAGCCCCACAAAAAATGCATTGGAGCTGCTGTGACAATACTTGTGAAAATATTTACGTTCACAAGTGATATGACATACTCATAAAAACATTAGAATACATTTATTAGCTTTGAAAAAGAAATACCTGAGGTTTTATATGACACAAAATATAATAGCTTGTCATGTCTCTGTTTCTGTTTTGTGCATATCCACATGATGTTGATGAGTCATTACCGGCATACAGCTGGCATCTACATGTTTACAAACTCAAACTCTGCTGAGGTGAATTGATTCAATTCACAGTCTTATCTAGCATAGAGTATCTTATCAAAACAGCTAATGACAGACTGTTCCTTTGGAATATGATATCCTTCCTGTGTGGCTGCTTACCAAAGTAAAGGCAAGTAGGCTGTAATGATAAGGTCCATGACTATCATGCGCCTCCCGGAATTCTTTTCCACAGATCTGAAGGAGCACATTGTTCCTCCGTAGAGGCAAGTGCAGAGAGACAAAGACAGGGCCACGTCAGCATCACTGTGGCTAAATCTATCAAACAGTGATCTCATTCACGGACAGTCTGCACATTTTATCAACTTCAAATTCATTTGTGTGAAGTCAAAATTGGATTCCTGGGGTATTTGCAGTGCCTTAAAAAAAAAAAAAAAAAAAACAGCAGCAAAAGAAGTACCGTTTCATGAGACTCAACTGTAAAACTGAATGAAGGACATCCCCTGCATTCTTTTTCATGAGACATTTAGAGGCATATTGAGCATTTTCCTCTGAGCTTTTCTATTTCTGGTATTGCACTTTTAAGCAATGTTTTCATTCACGTTTATAAATGGTACACACTGATATCTAGCGTAATAGAATTGTATTCTCTCAAGGTCACGTGTGCGGCTCTTCCTCGTTCCCAGTGAAAAGAAACGCATACATTCCACATTAAGGGGATTGGAAAACCTGTTGCTAGGAACGGTAAATGGGAACTACGTCTCCCATTTTAGAGAACAGACTGTAAAGGTCATATTGTAAAGCCCCTCTACAGAATGCTGAAATGCACTATTATTCGTAGACGTGACATTTCTACCATATAAACTCACCCAAGTTCAATGGCTTCTAGCACATCTATATAGGCGAAAGAGCATATTCCCATGGTAACAAGTGAATAGCAGAACGAGAGTGAGTGGACACCTGGCCCAGTTTTTGTAATTATAATTATAATGTGTATGTTGGCATACACATTTTGAACCACTTTCAACAAGAGGTTTTTGTGTTTTGTTATTTTTTTGATCCATCCTGAAGCTCTTTCATAGCACCCACAAAGATGAGCCTTGAGGACTTGTTTGCTAGGAGAATGAAGCCACAGAGCTCTTCTATTAGGAGGTTTACTACTTACTATGAGTTTTCACTAAACCCGCTTTCTGGAATACCCCCCAGAACGGGTATGTGACAGACTGATGAAGGTATATCACAGGATTTAAACTTTCTTATACACGTTTATGTGAGGCATATCTTTACATCGTGATCATTGCTAATGATTTTGACAAAATATGGCATAACGTGGTGAATGTATCTACAATAAACAAACAGACAAACAAATAAACAAAAACATACAGATTAATTGTTACGGCTTACCTAAAAGGTTAGGTGTTAAAATAAAAAGTCTCTTCTGTGGAGATAAAGAACTCAGATTCCCTATAATTAAATCCAGTGGTTTTACTAACAATTTCCCCAAACTTTGTATTTTTCTGTTCCTGTGTTACCTCCGTACTGAAACGGTGGCCCATGAGGGGGGAAAGGCCATAAGCTATGGTGTATGTCTCCATCTAGTGGACAAAATATGACTTAGTGACTACATGTAGCCAGTAAGTCGAACTTCGTTGATCCCAGTAGGGAAATTTGTCCTCGGCGCTTTATCTATCCTAAATACTCAAGAGCCGTGGGCAACCACCGTGCGGCGCCCTACATTTCCGACGCCTGTGCCAGTGTCAAGGCAAGGGCAGCGACAGGAGCATCTATCTCACGTTCCTAACATGCATGTCTTTAGCTGTGGAAGGAAACCGAAGAAACCGGAGTGAACTCGCGTGAATACGGGAAGAGCTGGCGCGGGGACTCTGACTCAAAACCTCTTTTTAGCATCGGGTGAGCTCATTTTGGAGATCGCACAGTTAACATGGTTGGCTAGTTCACTAGGTAGTATAGTATACTGTCTTACTCATTATTAATTTAGTAATGCTACGTTAAACTCTTTATGGAAGATTTACCGATGCTAGTGTTCGGCTCTCACCTTATAGTGGGAGGTGTTGTGGACCTGGTAGCTTGGTAGCCAGGCTACTTGCTAGATTTGAGGCCGCTGAATCATAGCGGTAAAAAGACTGATCGTTAGCCTAAATAGTTTACATAGAGTCTACTGTATCATTGCCAAAGTGGAAAAACAGTTGCTCTTCTTAGTAGCAGTTAAATCTTGTGAGATCATTGAGGTTCTATTTATGCTGCTTTGGCACAGCCACTATTAACTACCTATCACTTTACAATAAATAAGCAGTTTGTCATTATTAATTAGAAACTGTTACTACTAATACTGATCGGAGTATTTATTCAGTTTTTTATTCATCCTATCTGTTTACACTCACTGATTCTAGATAAGAAACTAAGTTATAATTATATATATTGTATTCTTGTTATTTTATTGGCTAGAGCTAAATTCCAGACTGATTTGAGATTCCATGCTTCTTTAAAGGTCGGTGTAGCATTTTTCTGTTTACAATGCAGTGTATTGATCACAGATTAGAGCTACAGTTTATCCCTCTAGGCTATAGTATTCATAAAAAAAATCCTTAAATACCGAATAAGCAACACTCTCTGCAGTCCCTCGGAATGACCACGATGGAACTGCCCATTCAAAACACTGGGTCACAGACTCAAACTCTTCACGAGGACTTGTAACTTGTCTTGATCTGACTTGATCAGACTTTGATCTGGTTCAAAATCTTGAAATTTGGCTTGAATTCGCATAAAATGTGAACGTCTCCAATTAAAATGCAACGTAAAAAAATCTAAATAAAATATTTATTATCCCAGATTAATTGTTGCCAGAGGCTAAAAAGTATTGGGTAAACCATACACTTCTGAATGGGCCAGGAAATTGTTTTTCCTTATGTATCTAACATAGGTATAACTTCAAGGTACATTCACATATGTCATATGTATGACAGTGTCATATTAAACGTGGTATTTTTAAACTTATCACACATTTAAAGATTTATTATCTTCATCATCTCCCCCACTCTTTCCCTCTCTCAGTCTCTATTTGTCTATCTATCTATCTACATCAACACCATTGATGTTTCGCTACAAACAATGAATTATGACTATTAGTTTGCTATGGATTTCAACTGCGCCTAGTTACAGAAGCCTACGTTCTAACATCAGTTTATAAATTCTTACAGATTTCTGACTGCTGTAAGGTTTTGGGTTTTTTTTGAGGTCATCTGGTTCATCACGCTAACATAGGACACCCATTGCCTTTGTGTTTGTTACCATAAAACCTCAGAGATAGCAGATGTTTGTCTCTGGGTAACACAGCCACTAGAGGTCATCCTTTTGTAACAATGTGGTCATAAGATAGCCTGATAAACGAAACAATGAACGCCTTCGTGCTATTACTGCCAGTTACTAAAAAGGCGTGTTACTTTGTGCTGTTAAATAGGTATTAAAGAATTGTTGAACAGTTAATTGTATGATGAGTGCGAGGCTACCAGCATTAAAATGGAGCATACTGGCTTAAGTTAACATAGATGTAAAAACTCTCAAACTGGTATTTGGGCAAGTTTAATGAACTCATTCAGAGCACATTATCCCATTTGAAACGTATAATGGCTGCACATGGACATGACAGCTGTAAAAATGATCAGTTAAACATTTACACAACACGTAACTCAATGACAAAACACCAAAATGTCACAATAGCAAAAAGATAAGACCTTGTGTGAATATTTGTATATAAAATACGTGTAAGACATTGGTTAATAAGTGTTTGTAGACAAGTAAGGCTGTACACATGAGGAATACATGCATGATATCCTTGTGTCTGGTTGCGCTCACTGAGCTTGTCGTTAACATGCAAAGTACAGTTGCATTAGTCCTTTTCTTCGCATAAAATTAGCTAAGATATGAGGACAAATAGCATAAGTGTCTTCCTGTGTCCGTGAAGGAGAGACAAAGTCAGTTTGCTACAAAATGTTGTTAACATATGCCAGGACATTTTGTTAACATTTACATCAGCACCTCAAATGTCCAATTTCTTGACCTCCGTTCGAGAAGTCTGATAATTCTGTTGGTAGGAGCAAAGGCAGAAGCAGACTAATAGGCTTGAACTTGATTGGGAAGTAACTGACAGCCGTTATTCACATGATTCATGACCCTCTGTTTCAGCTGAGCCACTTGCTCTCTCAGTACACTTGCTGTCGAAGCGAGTTCAGTGTTCTGAGATTTCAGAGTTTTGACCTTGTCTTCTAGTCGTGATATCCTTTCCAGCTTTCTCTTGCGGCACTTGGACGCTGCTATTCTGTTCCGGAGCTTCTTTCTCTCTGCCTTAATGCGTTCCTGTGTGTCCATGTCGATAGGAGACAGAGGAGGACTGTCACCGAAGCTCTGCATGTCAGGAACGGTTTGAGGTTCGTCCTTTAGGGACTGAAGTCGTGTTTGCGCTTGTTGTGCGCTAATCGGGTGTGAAGGCGGTGGTGGAAAAGGAATAGTGTCCGTAGAGTAATTCACTGTGGTACCCAATGGGCTACTTCCATATGTGTTCAAGTTCGTGTAAACTGGAAGGTCTGACGGCAAGGTTAGCGATGTACTGGTACTCAGCCTGTTAAGCGTCGGCGGGACGCACGGTCCCCCGTTCAGTTGATTTTGTTTGTGGAGATCCTCCAACGCCTTCACAAAGCCCTCGGCGAATTCTTGCTCGTCGCTCACCGACTTCGGATAGACGAACTGGGAGGTTGGAGTTGTGGTAACCATACCGTTCGATTGAATGATCAACCTTTCCAGCTCCGGAGACGCCAGCTTCAACAACCCTAATTCAGGAGAATTCAGAATGCCCTCTTCGTCACGCAAATCTGTTTTCAGATTAGCGTTACCCTGGTCATCGAGGTTTAGATTCATGTCTTTCTTCATCATGCTGCCTTGTGAAAAGATACTTGAAATTCTCTGACTGTCGTTCAACGCTTCGTCAGTATAGAGGCTTATTTCCATTCTAAACCCTCAAAGGGGGTGATTTTAATTTGATATCCAAGTTCCCGTTCATTTTGCTGTCTTACACATTTAATTTAGAAATGTTTCCTGCCCACTCTTACCTCGCGTTAAATTGTCCTTTATCTCTTGCGCTTTTCCTTTGAATTTTTCCAACTTTTACTTGAAAGAACAGCAATCGTTTTTATTACGTAATCTCGTTTTCATCTGCTTTACACACTGCCTTTCATGCACTGTTCTCGTCGTATCATCTTCGGCTCTTTCTCAGCTCAAGATTTTTTATCCATGGGCGTAAATAGGCATTTGGAAGTTTTCTATCCCTAAAAATTCCATTATGTCATTTTAGAGCACTCAGATTGGCCAAAAATGACGTTTTCTTCCGGTTACATTTGAATAAAGGGGATGTACTAGGCTTCATCACCATGGAGAAATTAGGTAAACTGCAAACAGTGTGGTGCATTGTGGGTTGATGTCAGAGAACGTAAAAAGGACGAGGGTGGGGAGAGTGGGCAACCACGGCGTGATGGAGAAAATGTCCCCTTTCTGCGAGAGCAGGACATTTAATACTGAATTACATTGCCGTGCCAGCTTCAACGGATAAATATACTTAATCGCAGCACAATTTCTAAAAATTTGAAGAAATATACAACGACAACATCAAAAACATTATTAAAATTACAGCTGAAGAATACTGTGCTCTTCTGGAACAATAGTATTGCAATAATAATAATAGTAATAATAATAACAACAATGAATATTTTGAAACACATGTAAAATGTTAACACTGTAGAATAGAATATATTCCTCTACATGTGTCAGATGGAATTTGTCATCTCGGAATAAGCATTTTACAGAAATGTCTTATGTGCAAGCTAATTATACCTCTTCATTGAAGAAATGAATGAATTCTGTTCGCTATTGTAGTTCTTTGTGGCATTTCTAAAAAAAAACCCATATAGCCAGTTCAAAAAAAAAAAAAAAAAAAGATATTCACATGGGAAGTGATGACGTCTGTAAACCTTCTGCATCAGAGAATAGAACAGGCATCATTCATCGCCATGGTAACACTGACATGGGTCCTGACGCAGGAGAAGGTGAATGGAGCAAAAAGTGGAGAAAGGCAGAATGGAGAAATGGAAGGATGTTGAGAACTGCAGTGCATAGTGCTGCATCGTTTGAAGAGAATGTGTGGGTGGCTTTGTGTTGCCATTTCTCCTGCCAGTTTACCTCAGAAATCTCATAACTGTCAAATGAAAGGGCAGAGAAATGAAGAGAAAAGAGAACAAGAAACCAAGATATTCTATATTATGATCTGTACATCTGGAACAGAGCCTCCTCTCAGGAAACGAATTATGTTCATGTTCTCCCAGTCCTGAAATGACGCATTTTTGTTAAAAAGAAAATTGTTTTATGCATTGCTGAATTAGATTGGTTTAGTTCAATCTTTTTTCAATAGTCAGTCTATGTACATGTTAGTTCAGTGTTGTGTGTAGCAGGACTGCTGTTGTTGATTCAGTTCACATAGTGAAAATACCAGCCCTCTTGCTGACCTTCTCCAACAGCTAATCTGAATCTGGTTCTATTTAAGCATTCACAAGGTATGAGTCATATATTCTCTTAGGGCTAGCGGCCAGAAACAACCAAGTTAATTAGGATATATGTATAGCCTATCACACTGAGAATGCGTTTCTGAAAAACAGGCACTTACAACATTTTACAGACACAGTGTGAGCAGTTAACATAAACAGGTTTAAACCAGATCCTAACTACATGTGTCGTCACCACGCTCTGTGCTAAGATGCCTGATTTTAATTATTCTTTTCCTCTCATGTACCAGGTTAGTGTGTGGATGTTCTAGGGGATTATATTCATTTATGAATAAAATAGCAGGTTCACACTTGTACTTTTTACAGGAGCATTATTAAAAGCGGTTTAAACCTACAACTGAGTACCTACAACTTATCTCAGACAGTAGATACATACATACATACACAACTGCCTGTGTACATGCATGCGTGCACGCATACATACACGCATGCATACAGTCATACATACATATACAAATACATGCTTATCTGTCCAATCAGTATGTCTGTTTTCAATAGTTTGTGACTGTGGAAACTGAAACATAATGAATCTCTAAAATTTTAAAAGTATTTGAGGAGACAAATGCACTGTAAATGCAGGTTTAAAGTACAAATCAGTACTGTTTGACCAGTTCAGTACTGTTTGACTCATTTGATACCATGAAATTTAAGTGGACATATCTCCAATGTTAACTTGTGCAAACACTGCAGAACACATTTCGCTGCAGTAGGTGGCGACACTGTGTTTAGTCGTTGCTGTTTCCAAACTATATGTGAAAGAAGAAGAACGAAGTGAGTGGTCATAGGGAGTTGTATGATTGTAGTCAATGAAGAGGCGGACGATTTATAGACAGATCGGCACATATTATTGTAAACATCATCTCAAGATTTAATTCACCATACTGTCTAACATAATTCAGTCACATCATGGATGAAAGGAAGACTGTTGTAGTGACAGGTAAAATCATTTAACTTGGTTGTGCTGTATTTGCAGACAGCTATAAGGAGGTACAGACGTTGCGAAGACAAAGAAAGACTTCATCGCACCCATCAAGAAGTAGTTTTAGGAGTTTGTGTAATGACAGCTGTCGCTGAATCATTGGTTCATCAAGGTTTAAAAGTATTATCAGCTAGCAACTGATGACGTCTTCTTACTTATAGACTTTACGTTCAAAACAGTCACTTTGTTTCGAAGCTTAATTCTTGAGAGACTAAAGCAACGGTAACGTATTCTCATTTTTAGCAGATCAGAGCCACTTGCCAGAGGCTTTAGTGCATGTTTTTTTTTGTGGATTTATCGCTCCGTACATATAATGATTTGTTTTGGAATTGCAAACTGAATCATAGTAGGTGGACGTAAGTCCTTGACTTGTTGAAGAACCCAGTTATAAAAAGTTACTTATTACATCGATCTTTCACTAAGGTGCATTTGGACTCTAGACTTTAAAGGACATCGTGATGGCACTTAAATTTTTATAGATAACAGTTTGATATACATAAAAATATTTCATTAAGATATTCTTCTCTTGATGTTGCTGGAGGATACGTGTCAGTATACGTGTTTTCCCCCCTCCATAGGTTTTGAGCCCTTCGGTGAACACACTGTAAATGCGAGCTGGGTGGCAGTACAGGTATGAGTTTCCTGATGGTATTTCACATGTTTCGTTATAGATTATTTAATGTTCCTTTCGGACTTGTCATAGAGTAATTATTGGTGTGTGTGTGTGTGTGTTTTAAGAAATGATGTGCAACAAGTTTGCAGCATTCTTTGCGGGAATAGGGGCTGGTTGGACAAGGTTTAGTTGTTGTCCAAGAATTTAGGGTAATGAAACTTGAAAATGCATATTACCTTGGGGCCAACAACCCCCAGGAAAGTTGAAATAACAAATTTTTAGCATAACATCTGTTAAAATTTTACCATCTTGTTATTTTGTCTTATCAGGCAAGGCTGAAATGCTGGTCATTGGTCCCCCTACGCATAAGCATCTTTTTAGTGATCTAACTTTAAATTTTGACAACTGCATCATCTCTCAAAACTCTTCAGCTAAGAACCTTGGTGTGATTTTTGACTCTAGTCTCTCGCTAGTCACTCATATCAAGAACACAACCAAAACTGCCTTTTATCACCTCCGTAACATTGCTAAAATTAGGCCCTTTCTAAGTATGGCTGATGCAGAAACCACTGTTCACGCATTCGTCACGTCTCGCCTCGATTACTGCAATATTCTTTACTCTGGCCTGCCTGCCTCTAGTACCAATAGTCTTCAGCTGGTCCAGAATGCTGCTGCTAGAATTCTGACCCGAACGAAGAAGTTTGATCACATTAGCCCTGTCCTGGCTTCCCTTCATTGGCTCCCAATTCATGCAAGAGCAGATTTTAAGGTCCTCTTATTAACATATAAAATTTTACATGGGCTTGCGCCTTCCTACCTGTCTGTCTTAATTACACCCTATAACCCACCTCGCACCCTGCGCTCTCAAGATTCTGGATTATTAGTCATTCCAAGAGTTAAAAAGAAGTCTGCTGGCAACCGAGCTTTTTCCTACCGCTCTCTCTTCCTTTGGAATGGTTTACCTAAAGAAGTTAGAGAAGCAAACTCTCTCAATACCTTTAAAACAAAACTAAAGACTTATCTATTTTCTCGAACTTATGCATGATATAATTTTGATTTGACTTTGTTATAGACATGTAAAGCCCTTTGAGACTATAAATAGTGATATTGGGCTCTAAATAATAATAATTATTATTATTATTATTATTATTATTATTATGCAGTAAGAAGAGCAATTCCGGTAGAATGACGAAAAAGGATCTAAATTTTTTTTTTTATAACAGGAAGATATCTGGCTATTTCCCTATGCATAAGTCGTCAGACATTATGAAGGACAAAGTGGCAGGTTATCAGATAAGCATTGTAGAAATTGGTGGCAGGGATTAAAATAACAATAAGGGGAAATTATGATGTCATAATCTTGATGTTACCCTTTTTTCCTCATGAACACTTTAAACTAGACAGTTGGGTTATGATATCATAATACACAGCAGTAAAGTTTCTTGATTTGTAAAGCTTCACAAAATAAAAACATTTTATTAAAAACAAACAAACAAACAAACACATCGTTTAAGAACATGCAGCTTTAACCACACGCAGCTTTGTGACATCTGTGTGAGAGCAGTCTTGATTTTTACATATCAGGATAACTAATACATAAAATTAAGTAACTCATTAGTATGGAGATTAAGGTGACATTTTTCGTAAACTCAACATATTAACTTGAATGTCGTGAGTTGTGGAGAAGCCATGAGACCAAGTTGAGCAAACTTATTATTCAAAGTTACCATGACATAATTTATTTAGTCATAGTACTTGCATAATATGTCACACAAGTGATTTCACCTTATGCAAATTAAAGTTGATGAAAACCTACAGAAAGTTACCATGCTTTCTGTAAGTGAATTACATTTTGAAGTATATGCTATTCCTTACAATTTTAGAAACTAAAAAAATTATCAAAGGGACAAAACATTTTCCATCTATGGTTACTAGCCTCTAGCCTTGTTTTATCCCCAGGAACTGGAGAGATTGGGTTTGCATCAGGATGTGGACTTGCATGTCGCCGAAGTACCCGTGGAGTACCAGGCGGTTCAGAACCTTCTGCCATCATTGTGGAACAAGTACCACCCACAGGTAGACTTTAAATACTTTAACAATTTACCATGATCATGTTGAGGACATGCATTCCATGATGATAACCATTTGCTGAGAGTTAGTGTAAGTAACTTAGTATTGCTCTAAAGGATCTGACTTGTGATCATTGTTGCCTTGCCATGTCTAGGAATCAAATGTGTTAAATGCCTTTTCAAACATGCAACCTTTTGTGAATAAATTATGTAGCGTTGAGAGTGGTTATTCTCATTTTTGATACATTATAAAGTCAGATACATTTTAGAGAGTTTTCCGTTCCACTGAAAATGGTACTCAGTATGCTACTTTAATATTAATGTTTGATATTAACAGTTCTTTGAGATGTATAACAATAACACACAAAAAACAGTTGCAGACTATTCTGTCCTCCCTTCCTGTATTTTGGTTCAAAGTTAGTGGTCCATGTAGGAGTCTCTGGAATGGCTACAACAGTAACCCTTGAAAAATGTGGCCACAACCATGGTTACAAGCGCCTTGACAACTGCAGTTTCTGTCCCGAATCCCAATGCTGTGTGGAAGGTGGTCCAGACTGTATCCACTCAGTCATAGACATGGATTCTGTGTGCAAGAGGGTGAATGCCTCAGGTCTAGGAGTCACTGTATCAGTGTCCAAGGATGCTGGCAGGTACAGTGTTAAGATCTCATCGAACTTGCATTATACACGTAGGGATCAGCGTATGTCAGGATCGTGGTTTTGGTCTTGTTTTTAAAACAGCCTAACAAGCCATGTAACTTTGAGGAGCCTTTAGTCCTAAGTTTGCTCTTTCACAATACCGTTTTGTTGATATTTTCTTTTTGGTTGTTTTTATGTTTGCACTTGAAATGGAAACTGTACATGCAGTGTCTTAATGTCTTTGAAGATAAAATAACATTTCCCTTAACCTCTTTTCTGCCACCAGATACTTATGTGACTATACCTACTACTCATCTCTTCATTTGAGCCAGGGCAGAGCAGCCTTTGTGCACGTGCCTCCTCTTGGGAGGCCCTACAGTGCCCAGGACCTAGCCCGTGCTCTCCGAGCCATCATCCTGGAGATGCTGGAACTACTGGATCAGAATAAGGAAAAGCATCATTGTCAGCACAGTCAATGAGAGCATATGAGCGAGTCTCAACAGGCTCACCTGTCTATTTAGTACAATGCGTATATTTAGCAGATTTATATTGAACGATGTCACAGTACCACATACTGCACAAGAAATGGTGAGTCACATGAGGTGAAGCCCATAGGTTAACTACTGCTGCTGCTCCCAGATAAGATATGATGGCACTTTAAAGGGTATTATGAAAAGGTGCAAAAACATGGTACTGTGTGAACAAAACTTACAATGATATTTTGTTTGATTAATGCAGGGTCTTAAATCAAATAATTCTCTCTCACAAGAAAAAGAATCATTTGTTTTTTTAATTCCGCTGTAACATATTGAACATTTTTTTCCCAATGTTTTATGATGGTCAAAGAGGACAGTTGAATTGCTATTAAATTAAATAGTAAAGCACTTAACTGAGTCAGAAACCACTCGAAGTAGTCTTGGTCCCACAGCCAAAAAACGAATTATCGAGGTTATACCTCAAGAGCTGTTTATTTTCCACATGTAATGTGACAGTACTGATATGCCATACATACATACTGGTATAAAATATTATTATAAGTTTAAAGCATGGTTCCTGCATATTTGCAACTTTTCAGTATATCCTTAAAAACACACTGGACAGAAGGCTAAAAAGTTGTTAACCCCATAGTTCATTATGTTTTGTCTCAATAGTAAAACCTGTCCATATATTTTTTAGAAGTAGGGACAGGAAAGGGTGGGTGCATTTAGGTTACAGTGGAAGGAGAGGGGCAAATTATGTACAATATTGAATTTTAAAATTATAATGCTATTGGATAGTGTTCCACATAAAGGAGGACTATGCCTAATCTCTTAGCGTTTGGTTCATGTGAGCTCTGTAATATTACTGTAGATGGAGTTCAATTTTAATAGTTTTTTTTTTTTTTTTTTGGAGAGACAGTGATATTCTGGCTAGTGGAGAATAATGTTTGTTTGAAAGGCATGTCCAAAAAGAAATGCGCACACACACACAATTATGTTAAAAATGTTGTTGATAATGATACTTTTATTAAGATTATTTTACATATGGATTATGGTGCTAGTATTTTAAAAATTTAAGATAAATTTGCAGTTAATTTCACTGTTTACATCCCTTACACCAGTTTTTGCTTTTTTAGTTGTGGATCTCTCAGAAATTACATACAGATTCAGGGTTGTATTTGTATTGTGTCAAATTCTTGTGCTTTTTGCGTATGACAGCAAAAATAACCGCCTGTCCCTATGATAGAATTCGAGACCACACATTGGATTTTCATTGTGAAAGAAATTACTGAGTGAGCTGTTAGCTTCATTGTTCTGTGATTACCCAGTAAACAAAACTTATGAACCAAAATAATTATTCATTGTAAGTATGTAACTCCTCATGTTAGAATTAGATTGTCAGACCTGCATTTACTGTGCAGGAGAGATCCCTGCTTTCCGTCCTTTGGACAAAGACATTTAACTTTTACCAGAGACACAATGGACCAAATTTTACTAATACTGTGTAGTACCATGCTATGGCATTTGTCTCACAAATTTTGTTTGATTATCTGCTATTCAAACACTAAGTCTTACATACTCAGTGTAGTGTTATGACATGAAATTCCCCACCAGCTCTTCATTATTGTCGTTACAGAAACCTGGGGGTTGTCTGCTTATTATGTTGCAGTTCAGCTGTGAATGGACAGATGTCTATATGTCTAATTTTCTTAACTGTGAATGTGCCTGAGTGCTTGGTTTGTTCTCCTGTTCATCGTCCTCCACTGATTTTTTTTTTTAAATTATCATCAATAAATTTACATCTAATTTCATAAATGCTCTTTGTATTTGTCATTTGCTGAGATTAATTTATTTTTGCCTGCTCCATAGATAGATAGATAGATAGATAGATAAACATACAAACATACATACATAGACAGACAGACATTGGGGGGAGGGGATATTTATTTATTTACTGGAATATAATACCAGTTACTTGTTAGACTGAAAACTTCTACTTCCAATCTATATACATGTGCAGACGTCAGGCTTTTTCTGCGTTCTACGTTCACGTTGTGTGGTGCTTGGTGTTACGTCACCTCTTCGAGTGGGAGTTGAAGCTTCCTTCCGAACCGTATGCTTTCATTTCTTTAACGTCGTTAACTTTTAGGTTTAAAGATAAACAATCACGCGAACGTACCTGTTTTTACATTTTGATCGAGTTATCAGTTGTTTTTGACGCAGATTGTGAGGGTGGTCATCCCTGTTTGAGGAAAAATGAGCGTAGAGGCGTATGGCCCGAGCTCGCAGACTCTCACCTTCCTGGACACCGAGGAAGCGGAGTTGCTTGGAGCTGATACCCAGGGCTCGGAGTTTGAATTCACCGATTTCACTCTGCCGAGCCAGACCCAAACACAAGGCCAAACGCAGAGTCAGCTGGATAACCAGGTTGGATTTATCTTCTTGGAGAATGTATTTAGAGCAATTCAAGTTCTTTACTCAAATAGCAAACCAAGCTAGCAAGTCGTGGCCCGGAATTAGCGCGCTTGTTGCTTTCTGCGCATTGAAAAATGTTCACGTTAGCTGGAATAGCTAACAGTTAGCTTAGCTAATTTAGCTAGCTTGTGTCAGGCAACCTCCTCACACTAGCTTTCGATGCTAGCTATTCTAGCGACTTTCCACTCTGGTTAGACAAGATAGCGTGCGTGTTGGTAGTGACGTCGCTAAGCTACACGGGAGCACCTCGGTTAAGAAAGCCAAATTAAAATGTTTCTATGCCTACAGAGCCACATAGTATATGCCCGATAACGACGTGTCAGTCATTAGTCATGTTGCTAACTGTTGAGTTTACACGCGCATTTAACCGAATCGCAGGTTGCAAGAAAGTTTGTTGTCGTAGCGTATAAGGGCACGATATTCAATGGAAAAATGCCAAAAGCTCATAGTTTCCTGTCGTAACATTTGTAATTTTCTAAGGTTTTATTGAAAAGTACTGTTTATTAGTTGTTAAATCAGATTATGGTCATTGTCTTCAGGTGAATGGTCCTGATGGAGTTTTGCAGAACGGTGAGGATGCTGTTGTGAAAACTAGTCAACTCCTGGCTGAGCTGAATTTCGAGGAAGATGAGGAAGACACGTACTATACTAAGGATCTCCCTGTGCATGCCTGCAGGTGCGTACGCAGAAACTTCCCATTTGTGGTTCATGTTTTTTTGTTTGTTTTGTTTTGTTTTTTAAATCATCAGTTTGTGTCTGCACAAGTTGCTCCAGCAAGGCCTTTCAACACAAGAAATAAATGTTTTTTCTAATGTATAAGTTACTTTTTATCTTGGCATGGCAAAAAATCCCAAACTGAGTTTTTTCCCTACAGATTTGTTGTAATTTTAATGAACAGTCAAATAAAGCGTACTATTTTATGTTACATTTTCATATTTCTTTGAATTATCTGTTGGCTTCAGCTACTGTGGCATCCATGATCCCGCCTGTGTGGTGTATTGCAACACCAGTAAGAAATGGTTCTGCAATGGACGTGGGAACACATCTGGCAGGTACAGTGCAAATGTGTATTGTCAGAGGACAGAATTTGTGTTTTTGATATTGAGTCAAATTGACTATCTGTGGTACATATGCATCTCTGACTTTTTCTTTGTCTGTCATTGTTCCTGTCTAATACTTCAGTCATATTGTGAACCACTTGGTGAGGGCAAAGTGTAAAGAGGTGACTCTACATAAAGATGGCCCACTGGGGGAGACAGTACTGGAGTGCTACAACTGTGGCTGTCGTAACGTCTTCCTCTTAGGTTTCATCCCAGCCAAGGCAGATTCTGTGGTTGTGCTTCTTTGCAGGTAAAAACAATAAAACTGTTCCTTAAAAATGTTTGAGGAATCATTTGGAGAATAGTTATCACTATCACACAAGTATATCAGCAAAGGTATTATTCATGAATTGAGCACAGGCAAGAACCACACCTTAATTATGTATTCATTTGCATCTGTGTGTTGTCAGATGGTGTGGTGTCTGTTGTGTTATCTTGTTCGGCAACACGTTTTTCATTTATTCATTGCCTTATTGGAAGAGTGCCTTTTTCCCTCCGGAACAACCAGTCTAAATTAGGACCAAGGCACATTTGTGTGGGTGTTCGATTTATCTGATTATGTAGAAAATTCTGCCTCTTAGAAAATGTTTAACTTATGATCAACAGTCATCAAAACCAGCAGGACTGGGTGGCTGTCGTAAATAACTCATTTAAAGACAGTTGAATGATTTGCATGTATGAAATCCAACAATCATTTAATTTACATACCAGACTCACTGATTTATGAGGGATAATTAGAGACTCTTAATGGTTAGAATAATTGCAGCATCGTGAAGTGTGTTTTGTTTGGTTTGTTTAGGCAGCCATGTGCAAGCCAGAGCAGTCTGAAGGATATAAACTGGGACAGTTCCCAGTGGCAGCCTCTGATCCAAGACCGCTGCTTCCTGTCTTGGCTTGTGAAGATTCCCTCTGAGCAGGAGCAGCTCAGAGCCAGGCAGATTACTGCCCAGCAGATCAACAAGCTGGAGGAGCTCTGGAAGGTACCAACACACCTGGGCAACAGTATTTTTTTTAAAAAAAAACAAAAAAACTTGTAAGTTCATGTGAGACTTTTTTCTCACAGTTAGATGTCCTAGCTGTTGATTTGTCTGTGTGTGGGGGTTTTGTGTTTTGTAGGAAAATCCCACGGCCACACTGGAGGACCTGGAGAAACCTGGAGTAGATGAGGAACCGCAACACGTGCTGCTGCGTTATGAGGATGCGTACCAGTACCAGAACATCTTCGGCCCTCTCGTTAAACTGGAGGCAGATTACGACAAGAAACTCAAAGAGTCCCAGGTTAGTCTGCTGCTTTTTCCCTGTCTAAAAATGAATATATTAACAACATGGTTTATAGTTTTACTATGCATCGAATCCAGCATTGGCTTGGTTGTTATTTGTAAAGCCAGGTCTGTTGTTTGATCTCGTATTCAGATTCAGAAGTAAAACTTTGTTTTGCAGTATTTACTCTGTATACTTGAAAATCACTTTTTTTTTTCCCCCCCTTAGACCCAAGATAATATAACAGTCAGGTGGGACTTGGGGCTGAATAAAAAGAGGATTGCTTATTTCACCCTTCCCAAGACGGATTCAGGTGGTAATATTTACTTTCTTCATCTTCTGTGTCTACCAGTGGTTCATATCCATCCCATCCCCAACTCCGTGCCCCATGCATCCCCATTGATGTATGCACGGACTTGTCCACTTGTGTTTGTTTATATATATGTGTGTGTGTGTGTTTTGTGACGTGTATGTGATGGATAACAAATCAATCTCATTTAAAAATATATTCCGTGATTTAGAATGTGCAGTGAATGCTGATCTTTTTTTGTCTTTTTTTCAACTATTCCACAGACATGCGTCTGATGCAGGGGGATGAGATCTGTCTGCGCTATAAGGGAGACATGGCCCCTCTGTGGAAGGGGATTGGACATGTCATCAAGGTCCCAGACAGTATCCTCATACTGTAACAACAACAACGACATGTCTGATATGGTCACTGAATGCACTTTGAAATACATGACCCATATCGGAAATGTAGTTCACAGCTCAAACACTGCCTTTGAAGGTGTTCTTTCAATGAAAGTTTAAGACATAAAAAAACATAAAAATAAATTCCCTGAAAATTTGAAGTGCAAAAAAAAAAAAAAAAAAGCAAGAATATTAGATGCTTGTGTTCTTCACCACCTCACACACGTGTTTCATGCAGTGCATCAGATGTAGTAGGTACTGTAGGATAGGCGTTGTTCCTTAACACTCTAACAGACTATGGAGACGAGATCGCGATTGAGCTGAGGAGCAGTGCTGGAGCACCTGTGGAGGTACCCCACAACTTCCAGGTTGACTTTGTGTGGAAGTCCACCTCCTTTGACCGGTAAATGCCTTTCAAAAGCGTCCAGTTTCCGAGAGGATTAAATAATTTTAAATATTGATCAGATGTAGTAAAAAGTAACATGACTCATAGTGTGGTTTAGTCTCACTCTTTATCCTATGTACTCTCGCTCAAGTATGGCGGTCTGACAGTGAGTTTTTGTCAAAAGAATGCAGAGTGCCCTGAAGACCTTTGCAGTGGACGAGACATCAGTCTCTGGCTACATCTACCACAAGCTGCTGGGTCATGAAGTGGAGGATGTCATCATTAAGTGCCAGCTGCCCAAACGCTTTACTGCCCAGGGCCTGCCCGACCTCAACCACTCACAGGTGGGCGTCCATCCTCATCGGTTTCGTTACTGAGTTCCGATAGACATGTTTGGTTCTGTGGGTTGTAACAGATTACAAATATTGGAAATATATGTTGTATTGCTCGTAAGGTATCAAAATAGTTTGTGTGTATGTTTCAGGCCTTAGAGCAGGATTGATGATTTTACACTAAGTAAAAAAGGTGTGACGTGCTGGTGTCTTTTTCCAGGTGTACGCTGTGAAGACGGTGCTGCAGCGTCCCCTCAGTCTGATCCAGGGCCCCCCAGGCACTGGGAAAACTGTCACCTCAGCAACCATTGTCTATCACCTCGCTCGACAGGGCAATGGGTAAGACCTGGCAAAACCACCCAATACACTCTCTTCTTGTATTCTGAGCACACAGAGTCAAATTTGGCTGTGAATACCACCCCACCCCCCATGTATCTGTTTAGTGCCACTTATGAGGATTAATATGTTCATTAAAAAACAAATTTGCACTGCACTCCATATGGTTTTCAAAACTCATTATCAACTGATCAGACCAAGGTCAGTGGTAAAGGTTTTCAGTATTAAAAGTAAATGTAAAACCCTATTGTAATAAGGTGAGCTATACATATGATTTTATGAAGCACGGGTCAGTTCTGTTTTGTGAACCTGCATTCAGTTTAAGGTATTCTCTTGCGCAAGTTTATGCGGTTCTGCCCATTTTCTCTGATTTATGTTGAAATTTTATGCACTAGTGTGCTTATGTTTTTATATGTTGAATTGTTTTTTTAAATAATATTTTAATAGATTCAGTCATTTTCTGAAATGATATTTTAATCTTGTTCCACTCTTTTTTTTCAGCCCAGTGTTGGTGTGTGCTCCAAGCAACATTGCTGTGGACCAGTTAACGGAGAAGATCCATCAGACCGGGCTGAAGGTGGTGCGTCTGTGTGCAAAAAGCCGCGAGGCCATAGACTCCCCTGTGTCCTTTTTGGCCTTACACAATCAGATCCGCAACATGGACAGGTACACTCACTGACTGCTTCGTCCAAACTAACGTTACAAACCCCTGAATCTTTTTTACTATCAGTTTACCTCACTTTCTGCCGTTTTGTGTTTTTCAAATTATGATGAAGACAAGAAATCTGTCACAAATTAGATTTTTAGAGATTTTAGATGTAATTTCCTTTTTGTGACATAACCAGGCAGTGCTATCCATCGGTCATGTGTCTTTTGTGTTGTTACCATATTGGTTTTACCTGAGGGATGTCTAGGGGGAAGTGAGACTGTATGTGAGTTCCTCTTTTCTGTGTACAGTATGCCTGAACTGCAGAAGCTGCAGCAGCTGAAGGATGAGACTGGGGAACTGTCCTCCTCTGACGAGAAACGTTACCGGGCCCTGAAACGCACCGCTGAGCGAGAACTGCTCATGGTAACAGATTCACACACACAACAAACATCAAGTACAGATTGAATGAATACAAGCATGCACACAAGTTTATTGAAAACTTGCCTAAAAGTGTTCCTTGAACTGGCCACGAACAATAGAACAGTGAACTATAATTTATATTACCTGTGAAAACAGAAGGATTTATCTTGTTGTAAAACTCCCTTTTATGTCTTGAACACCAGACTTCAGTCATGTGCAGTAGCTTAGTTTTTAGTTAGAAAACTTTGCAGCATTCCTAAGTCTCTCTCTCTCTCTCTCTCTCTCACTCTTTCACTCTCTCTCTCTCTCTCTCTCTCTGTCTCACTCTCACTCACTCACTCTCTCCCTCTCTCTCTCTCTCTTTCACTCTCACTCTCACACTCTCTCTCTCTCTCTCTCTCTCTCTCTCTCTCTCTCTCTCTAACTAGAATGCGGATGTGATTTGCTGCACCTGTGTGGGAGCAGGTGACCCTCGTCTTGCGAAGATGCAGTTCCGCTCCATCCTCATTGATGAGAGCACCCAGGCCACTGAGCCTGAGTGCATGGTGCCAGTGGTACTGGGAGCCAAGCAGGTATGGATAAGGGGATAGGAGGATGGATTTGTCAGTAATAATGAAGTAGTTATGACGTTACAGTCAACATTAATTCCCAGGTTTTCATGCCGCCTTAAGGTACTGATCTCCAGGGAAAATGTGAAATCAATGTTTAACTTATTTACAGCTACAGTATGTGCTGTTAGCTTGCAAATATTTCAGGAGCTAAAAAAATGGCCATGAGAGAATTGGAGGTGATTAATTTGCCAGTGTGCTGTGTTTCTCAGCTGATCCTGGTGGGTGACCATTGCCAGCTGGGTCCAGTGGTCATGTGTAAGAAGGCGGCCAAAGCGGGCCTGTCCCAGTCTCTGTTTGAGCGTCTGGTGGTTCTGGGAATCCGGCCCATCCGTCTGCAGGTGCAGTACCGCATGCACCCCGCACTCAGCGCCTTCCCCTCCAATATCTTCTACGAGGGATCGCTCCAGAACGGAGTCACGGCAGGTACGCACACTCCGCTTGTTTTTGTCTCAGACCTCAGACAGCTAGTAGTTTTGTACAATCTAAACATTACATTCATTTTTCTTGTTTTTACTTGTACTCTTGAGTACTGCTGCTTCTTACTCTTATTCACTTGCATTTTGGAGATGATTTTGTGCACTTTGCACTCTGGAGAAAAGCAGAGAGTGTTTCTGATTATTCAATGTTTCAATGATTGTTTGTTTTCTGTCTGTCCCCTGCAGCTGACCGCATTAAGAAAGGTTTTGACTTCCAGTGGCCACAGCCAGACAAGCCCATGTTTTTCTATGTGACCCAGGGTCAGGAGGAGATCGCCAGCTCAGGAACGTCCTATCTGAACAGGTGCTCTGCACACAAGTGCCTTAAAGACATGGCAAACATGGCTTTGGAATAGCAGAGCAAATCATTCCATAAAGTTTTGGAATAGCACAACAGGTCATTCCATAAAGCTTTGGAATAGCACAGCGAATCATTCCATAAAGCTTTGTGTAAAACATCTGTTCGACATCAAACATCTAAATGTTGTCTGGACTGCAGAAAAAGGTTTCCTTTAGCTTTTCTTCTGGTAGTAATCGCTGTCTGTTCTTCACTATTCAGGACTGAAGCAGCTAATGTGGAGAAGATCACGACCAGGCTCCTTAAAGCTGGCGCCAAGCCTGACCAGATTGGCATCATCACCCCATACGAAGGCCAGCGTTCGTACTTAGTGCAGTACATGCAGTTCAGTGGCTCCCTCCACACCAAACTCTACCAGGTATTTACCATTTGCCATTTGAACTTGAAAGAAATGACATGACTATACGTGTTTTTATATGGCCGAGGCTAAAAAACCACTCGGTGGATGTAACTGCGCTGAGCCTGTTTCTTGTCTTTCCGTAGGAGGTGGAAATTGCCAGTGTGGATGCATTCCAGGGCAGAGAGAAAGACTTCATCATCCTGTCCTGCGTGCGTGCTAACGAACACCAGGGTATTGGATTCCTCAATGACCCACGCCGTCTCAACGTGGCTCTCACTCGTGCCAGGTACTAAACACCTGCTTCTTCTCATCTAGGGCTCAAGCTTTGTGTTTCAGACTACTGTGACAGCATCTCTGTGGTATGTTATTCCGTTGGTATTGTCTGGTGGTGCCTTTGTGTGAAAGTGTACATATTCCTGTGATCCACGTGTGTATAGGTATGGTGTCATTATCGTGGGAAACCCTAAGGCTCTATCCAAGCAGCCCCTGTGGAATCACCTGCTGAATTACTACAAGGAGCAGAAGGTCTTGGTAGAAGGACCTCTGAACAACCTGAGAGAGAGCCTAATGCAGTTCAGCAAGCCTCGCAAACTTGTCAACACCATCAACCCGGTGAGTGAGAGGCACGCACACAAAGCCCTGGAAACACAACCTTGTACACACACAGGCTTTCAGTCTAGTGAGCACAGACTCATACTTTAATAAAATGCTGGTCCGCGGTGTGGGGGCACATAAACACAGACTCGCATATTACCTCAGGGCTTGAAATCTCTCTAAGTCTGAATGGCATGCTCAGAGAAGTCTCAAAGCAAATGTGTTATCTGTTGTCATCGTGTTGTTGTGTAAGAATGCATGTGAGAAACGGGCGCTAAAGAACAGTCAGGGCTTGTCCATGTGTAGCAGTGCAGGCTGGAGCTGCTGATTTAACAGGACTGTGTTGGCTGTTTCAGGGAGCTCGCTTCATGAGCACTGCCATGTACGACGCCAGAGAGGCCATGATCCCTGGTTCTGTGTACGACCGCAGCAACACCGGTTAGAAATGTTTACCTTCGGTCCTATTTCAATATTCACATCACAGATCAGTGCGCAGAACTGAATTTAATGATCACAAAACAACGTTATATGCGAACAGCAAACCTTTTGTAATATTTACAAACTAGAAATTAATGTGATTCTCATATTGTAGACCAAATTTGTAGTTGAAAACATACCAGAGTGTAGATTGCCTGAAGTCAGTCCCACTAATGTAGGTGAATATGAACTGGCGTAATAATTCTTTTATTATGAACCTCCTCTACGTAGGCCGCCCCTCAAACATGTACTTCCAGACCCATGACCAGATTGGGATGATTGGCACCGGGCCTAATCCAATGGCCTCCATGAACATCCCCATCCCCTTCAACTTGGTCATGCCACCCATGCCCCCACCCAGCTATCTGGGCCAGGTCAACGGCCCTGCGGCAGGTAGGACAGACTCACTACTATTCTACTTTAATGGGTTTTTTATTTTTATTTTTAATTTGTTACTTAAAAAGTCTCAAAATGAGCAAAAGCTAAATCCATTTAAAGTATATGTTTAAACTTAATGCGTCTTCAAATAAAAAAAGTTTTAATTCTTGACATTTGTGTAAGTGGTTGAGTAGGAGAATACCTTACATTTGAACATGCATGTGGTTTGCAAAAATATGTTTTGCCTGTGGATTTTGTGAACTAATGTTCTCACTCTTGCTTGTTTATCAGGGCGTGGAGCTCCAAAAGGGAAGACTGGGGGTCGTGGAGGTCGCCAGAGGAACCGTGGTGTGGGTAACCATGGCAGCAGCCAGGCCAACATGCCAAGCAGCCAGGCCAGTCAGGACCTGGTGTCCCAGCCCTTCTCTCAGGGCCCTCTGACCCAGGGTTACATCACCATGAGTCAGCCCTCACAGATGAGTCAGCCTGGCCTGTCCCAGCCTGAACTTTCTCAGGTACAGACACCTCACCTTTACACTGCTCTACACCAAACTTCTACTACTGCTGTTACTACCACTTTAGCCTGGCCTGTCCCAGCCTGAACTTTCTCAGGTATCTTTACACTGCTCTACTGCAAACACTACTACTACTGTTACTACCACTGTAGCCTGGCCTGTCCCACTCTGCTCTACTGCAAATACTAGCCTGCTACTACAGTTACTACCACTACCACTACTGTTACTACCACTAGAGCCTAGCCTGTCCCATAATGCATAATTACTGCTGTAGCTAATGTGCCTTATCATTTACTTATTCATTTTTTTTTTGTTGTGGCTGAGCAGGATAGCTACCTGGGTGATGAGTTCAAGTCTCAGATGGATGTGGCGCTCTCCCAGGATTCCACTTACCAAGGCGAACGGGCATACCAACATGGCGGAGTGACGGGACTCTCACAGTACTAGAGTGTAAGAGGCCCCCGCCCCCACTTTCTCTTAGTGTTTCATATTTTACTTTTCATCAATGCATTTTAATTCAAACAGATATGATAAATGGCCTCACCAATCACCATGTGACTCCATATACAAATTGGTTGATATGTGATTTATTGTTTTGTTGTTGTCTTTGTTTTCAGGTTGTTGGAACGGGAGCTAGGCCTATGCTGAGCTTAGTTCATCAGCATTTTAAATCTGGGTAAATATAAAAAAAGAACAAACATGGATGCCCGTTTTCCACTGTTACAACTGAAGCACCATGGTGTGAGAGCAACAGGAGAGAATCAAATCAATCACAAGAGTGAAAAAGAGGGAAGAAAAAAGCTGGACAGGAAGAGAGAACGAGAGGGTGGAGGGAGAACCCCCCCCCACACTCGCTAACGACATGAAGAGGAGAGGAGAGGCAGCGTAAGAGGAGGAGGAGGAGGAGACGACGTGGGAGAAAACGAGATCTTCGATCCAATACTCCGCTGAGTGGAGGAGCCTCCTGGGGAGCAGGGGCCCCTACCCACCTCCTCTCTCTCCCCAGACAGCAGCCGTCACCCGGGGCCTCGTCTGCCCACCACAGAGACGGAGAAGACGAAGTTCTCAAAAAATCATCCTGTTCAACGCTTGCTCTGTCGTCTCCAAGAGCGGAGAGAAGGGGGACAAAAAAAGGAAAAAAAAAAACGCTTTCAAGCAGCCTATTTTGGGGAAAATTTTCCCCTCAAAGTTGAAGTCAGAGTTCAGATACTGTGACGGAATATCTTTTTTTGTTTTTTTCTGAGAAGATTTACACTGAGTGTTGGTGTTCATCTCAAACAGTGCAGTGAGCCGCTGAAGAAATGACTCAACTTTGAGGAAAGTTTTCTACATAAAGTCTGTTGTAAAGAGGTTCTGACATGGAGAGCCTGTGATATTCACTTGCTTTCTGATGGAGTCTCTCTTTTTAGGTGATTCACAAAGGAAAGGGGTAGTCTAACGAATGGCTTTGGGATTTTAAAGGAATCGGTTTGTGTCTGGAGAACCAAGATGGAAGGGCTGAGAGATCTGCAGTTATCTTTTTTTTTTTCTCTTTATTTTAAACTGTTTTTTTTTTTTTTCTTTGTTCAAGTGGAATAAAAAGTGAAGTAGACCAATGTTATTTAGCTTGCTTAATTTAGATATGGCTGCTATAGCTTGTTGATTTTTCTTTAATGAGATCTTATAAAGTTATCACAAAAAAAAAAAAAAAGGCGGCTGTGCGCCTACAGAAACACCATCGCTGCTCGTGTATCTCTAACATTGTCATGTGAAATCACGGTGACACTGTCAAATTCATACGAGTAGACCGAGAAAGGAACCATAGCGTCTTTTTGGTCGACAGGAATTCGTAGAATCATCCGAGGAGGGCCCGCAGGTGTGCTTTAACATGCATGACTAGTTTGGACAAGAGAGACAACTTGTGCTTAACATTACACTAAATTTTGAATTTCTCCTCTGTGAAGCTTCAATCAGCAACGTAGCAGTAGAGAGAGACTTTTTTTTTTTTTCCTCCGCAGTGTGCACCAGTGTAAACAGTCTGGTGCAGGACATAAATCATATAGCAAGCAAATGACCCAGCTGCTTCCTCTTGTTAATTTCTCGATATAAAACAGCCAACATTTGATGAGAGAATTAAGCAAGAATAGTGGAAAAAATCCCAAAATCCAGGCCATTGGTTAAATGTAGTGAAGGACAGATGGTTGAATTTAACACTGTCTGTAGTTTGTGTAGTTACTGTGGGCAGTCTTTGACAAGTTGTTTTCCTCGTTGTCTTTCAATTTATTTTTAGGCCACTTTACAGTAACAAACTGTTCCAGAGGTGTGAACCACCCCAGAAAAAAAACTCCTTTCCTCTTTCTTTTTTGTGCCGTGATCATACATGTGGTTTCTTTCTTTTCCATTGTTAAAATATGTTTTAAATTATATATATATTTCTTTCCATCTCCATGACCTTACTTTCAGGCTAGCATACTTCATTTTGTGTAATCCGATGTACATGTTTTCAAGTTCCACATTAACCATTTTCATTGCTATTCAAAGTAACTCGAAAAAAGGCATTCAGAATCCAGTTTGGATACATCTACACTGAGCATAAAAAAAAAAACTTATCAAATCTTTTAAAGGGCATTCTTTGAAATATTTTATGAAAGAATGTAAAATGACATGGTTTGAGAAGCTACCTGTTAATCATTGAATTGTGTCAACTTATTTTTACATTTCTAATAAAACGTTTCAAAGAGTGCCCTCTTAAAAATTTGATGAGTTTTTCTGACGTTCGTTATAATGTAACTTTGCCTGTGCTTTCTTCTCTAGGGACACACCTCCAAATTTTGGATAGAACTCATTCTGCTGTCAGCCTTTACACTTCCGTACTAACCATCATCCATTGTTGTTATCCTATTATTTTGTGATATTAATGCCTTGTGAGTGGCATTCCTCACCTCCTAAGATCATCATTATGTCATTTCACCAAATTCTCTTCAGGATTAGAGTTCCCTTTTTATAGCCAGTGAATTTAAAACCTGTTGTTTTAGGTTACAAGGTCCTTGATGTCAGCCATTTTTCCTTAACTCGACGTATTCTTTTGCCCAAGTGACAATCATGATTGTGAAAACACAACCTACAATACAAAAGTGGCAAAAAAATATCTGTCTAAACATTAAGTAGTTGTGTGCGAATGTTATCTCTTTTTTCATATGATACTGTTGTGTTTTTAAGAAATATTACTCATTGTAACCAACCCTTATTACTGAAATTATATAAAGCGACACACAACCCTCTGAAGAAAATAGATTATACAGTAAAAGAAATCCTTTAGTCAAGAAATCCTTTAGTCCAGAGACCCAGTACTACTCTTGTTCCCCACTGAACAGGAATATTCTGTTTGTTTGATTAAAATTGGAGTTTGTTTTGTTTGGTTTGTCATTGATATTTGTTGGAGAAACCCTGAAGTGACAAGTTTATTGCCAACCAAAAATAACGGTCAAGACAATTGAGAAATGTAGACGGAGCTTATTAAAAGCTTATCGAGGCTGGTGGTGACTGTGTTACTGAGAAAAAGAAAAAGCCTCCAGAAATTCCACGTGCAGGATGAGCATGCTGTGGATGAATTGCATGGTGTCTGAGAACTGGACTGCTGCACTCTGACTGTGCATAACAACTTAACTGGATCTGTAACAAGGCATCTGGCAAATATGAAAACTAGCCTGCAGAGATGTATTACAAGAAAAGTAATTAAAGAACATTTGTGTAATAGACACATGTGCTGTTTGCACGTGTGCCCTTAATTCAAAAAGTTGTAGGATGTAATTGTTCGTTTTCCCCTTTGGTCCTCTCCTGCAAACTAGAGATTGAAGTGTAATTACATTAGATGACTTGATTTAAGGATGTGCAAAGATTTTGTTTACTCTAGTTTTGTTTTTGTTTTGTTTTTTTCTCCCCACAACATTTAAAAAATGTATTTCGGGTAAAAATTCTTAATAAATGTTGCTTTATTTCACCAGTTTTATTTCAGTGTTACATTTATTCTGTGAGGGTGTAATCTAGTTACGAAATCAGATGGTTTGAAGCTATCTGCAAACTTATTGGGCATGAATTTGTACAAAATGACATTCCTTCAACCAGTGGATCTTGTGGTCTTAAAAAAGGCATAAAAGTACAACATGTGCTATATAGTTTAAAACACATTTTTTCTTACTTTATAACTGTTGCTTACTCATTTCAAACACCACAGGTGCTTTGGTTTGTTTATCTAGAACATATAACAATCTCAACAAAATTAGTTGGTGATTGGTGATACTGTCAAACCCTGCAGTTTCTGCTGTACTGCAGTCAATGACCAGACACAAGTGAAAACCAACTAAAGATTTGATTGGAAAAGTACATGCCTGTTTGGCACTTGCATGGTTATGGTATTATTTTTTGTTATTACATTCATACCTAAGTTAGCAGACTGCTGCTAGCCATATTAACCTAATAATGCTTACCTCATATTTTGTTAGCTCGTATGTGGATTATGTACCACTATGTAAACCGGTTTGTTATTTCTGTGTTTGGTCTAGAGTCTAGACCAATAACTAAAGGGTTAGTGAGTTACAGGTTTTACATTTTATTATAAATTATAAAACACTAGAGGGCGTGAGACATGGTGTACCTGGAGGTGCAGTAAATACACTACAGGGACAGGCTACAAGTTAGTCGAGCAAATTATATCCAGCAGGTGGAGCGCTAGAGGCTTTAAAACCCAGCCGAAGCAGAGATTTGCCCAGTGGTGGATTGTACCACAGTGGCTTAACGTATCGGAACATAAAGGGGAATGGGGACAAAGTGAAATGCCTGGTTATGTCTACTGTTCACCGTAGTATAAGCAAGACACCAAGAACGGCGGATATAAACAGGGATTAAAATCGTCGTTTTCATAACAGCCAGTTCCTCAAGATTCCCCAAGTACACTCAAAGAAGGACAGAAAACTGAAATACAGAAGTGAACGAAAGATGACCTGCAATCTACTTTCGCCGTTACAAGCGAGCAGCCTTCACATGACATAATTTGATCGCGCGCTGAAAGTATGTCCAGCGAGCGCACAGTATTGTGATAAAAAAACGAGTTCTGCACTGAAATACACCAATGTAGAGAGAGTACTTACAATAGTGCCTTCTTCAGTCTGATTCCGGTCGAAAATTGTGAAGCATCCGTATCCGGACACGGGTGAGGAAAAGAACTTTGTTGAGCAAATTTTGCTATTGGTCCTTTGCTGGATAAACAGTTAAAAGGTCCTGTCAGTATTCTTATCGAAATGGGGTATGTATCCTAAATATAGTTGTTCGTATTTGTTTCTGGATATTGTTTTTCTGAAATTGCGAACACTTTGAGGGAAGGCAGACCGAAGCGAGAGATGTTGCATCTTGCAACCTCTTTTCGCATTGGTAACCTCCCCAGCATTTTATTCACCCTGAAACTTAACCTTCAGCAAGTGAAATATTAGGTCAGTCAAGTGAAAGGTGGCTTTATTACACTTTTAATCCTTAAATTAATAAGCTTGTTGGAAGGATTTGGTGTCTGACAGTTGCTATCACACTAGTCATTTTATTATTAGGCTACAGTTAAAATCTTAAAGTTTTGACTCTCACAACCCTTGATATTTTTTGATTCACTGAAACTTTAGCGTTAAGTAGCGTAATATTGTGTTATGTATTGCGAGGACAGAAGTAAATTGTAATCCACCTAATAACTGCTGGACATCTGGTATAGTACGGTAATGTAGGGTATGGTGTGAACGATGTTTTGAGTAGAGCTCACTTTGAAGAGTAGGATGAAGTTGATCCTTCAAAGATAGGATAACTGAGGATTGAATCCTCGGAGTGGAAAAACAATGTCTATCAAAGATATCTAGCGATTTATTTCTTTCATAAGCCGAACTGTCTTTTTTTCCCTTTCCCCTCTGATCTCAGAAAGGGACCCACACCTGCTCAATAAGAATGTACCCGTTGCATAGAGAAAGGTAAGCGACTACTGACAACTACTTAACATGCACTTGGCTTTTGTGTTTTGTCATGGCAACTTAAACTTCAAATGAATGATAAGCACTCCTACATTCTGTCATTTTTGATGTTCAGGCACAAGCCAGGTGTGACCTGTTTGTGAAATTGGTAATGGCCCTCTCTAGCTTTCCGATGGTCTGATCGCATTTTAGACTTCTTTTGAACTGCAGCAGCCTTGAGCAGAAATTTCAGCTCGATAATGCGAGCTTTCCTCACACAGAATAAAACTGAAGGGTCATGGAATTCATTTATGACAAAGGCTGTATTGTTATTCCCGTTCCCATGACTACAGTACTGATAACATCTTCACAAAGTGATGCCAACATATGTATGTGTCTTACACACTTGAAATGTATCTTTATGTTTTTACAGACACTCTTTCTCATTGGCCTTTGTACTCAAGCAGTTTTCTGACTGGAGACAGGCAGTGATTTCATTTTAGCTATAATGGTGTTTTTGAACTGTGTTGAGTCAATTATTCAGGGTTTGAAAAGAACAGCCAAGGTGTGTTGTGGTGTGCTTGACTTCTGTCAGAAAAGATATGACCTAGTTTCTCCTTTTTACTAGGACAGCGTGTCCTTGAAGTGATTTCACACTCAATCGTTCAGGATTCAGCGTTCGCTTAATCTACTACAGCCTACGAGTTCCTTTTTCAAATCCGTGAATATGAAATAAAGCATGTCCTTAAAATGTTTTGCTGTCTCACGGTTGGGTGGATCTCTGCACTGACTTCTCAGTGGGACCTACAATTAAGCCTATAAATTACAAAGCAGTACTAGAGTTGTCTAAGAAGGTAACTGTACCATTCTCTGTACCAGACACCCCCTGAGTCTTTATTATTGGCTTAATTCTCCCTCATTTAAATCCTGCAAATAACATTGCTGCAGTCATGACTGGAATGTAGCTCACACATTATTGTGAAACCTCTCTCTTAAGTGATAATTGGTTCTGTAGCAAGTATTCTCACTGATATATGTTTTCAATATGTCTCATCCAGTAAACAACACTTAATTTCCTCTTCACTCGTGAGACCATGGATGCAATGAACAGTCTTTTTTTTTGTTTGTTTGTTTTTTAGCAATCTGCCTTAATTGCCTCATTATATATATATATATATATTCCTCCAGTTATCAATAAATGAAATTTCTCAGCATTGCATAGCCTATGGGTTAAAGAGCCTAAATTGTTCTTGAACTTCAGATTAAATCAGATCTAAGGTACAGCTCACTATTCCCACTCAGTAGTATTAACAGTATGTATCTCTCTCTCTCTCTCTCTCTCTCTCTCTCTCTCTCTCTCTCTCTCTCTCTCTCTCTCTCTCTATATATATATATATATATATATATATATATCCATCTATCAATCATACATGCACGCACACACATGCACACACCTATCTATCTATCATACACGCACACATCTGTGTTGTCTGACATGTAGTAGACAAAGTGTTCTAGTTTTTGATCTGAGGCAGGCAGGAATGTTGACCTGTGGGTAAGGGGATTAGGTTCTTCTCACTCTCTCATTGGTGCCCCTGTTCTGCATGGCTGCTGGCACTCCCGAAAGGTTGGCTGTTTGACTCTGTTGCTTTTAGAACAATGCCAGTACTCTTGTTTGTACATCTTTATACATATTATAGGGCAATAGAAAAGAAGCATGCTTAGATTTCAAGAACGCCTGACAATAAAGTTCTTGAAATCTCAGAATGCTTCTTTTCTATTGCCCTTTGCTATGTCTACTGTATTAATGAAACAATAGTCAACATTACTTCCAGGAGAAAAAAAAAAATCTAACCAGAATAATTGATTATATATTACTGTTTCATTCTGGTGCACTAAGAGTGCATTTGTAACACACATCCTTGAAAGTAGTCACACTGGTCAGTATACAAAGACTTATGGGCTTGGAGGCCCCCATCCATTCTACCACTGCCCGTTAAGCCTTTTCCAATCAGCTTAAGTTGATACATAAAAGACAAGTGAAAACAGATCTATGGGAAAAGAGATTAAGGAAGACACAAAGAGAGAACCTGTGAGCGTAGAGCTCCAAAGAGGGCCAGATGTCAGTCTGTTACTCTCTGTGGGAGGATGAGATATCCACTGGTACCTTGGAATTTCAGTTGGGATTATTAGAGGTAGCGACACCAGTGTCCAGTCTTGGTGTCCTCAGAGGTAACAGAGAGAGGAGGTGATCTCATTCCATACCAGCTGTGTTGTAATCATCCCACCGATCAGTGTGTGTATGCGTGTGTGTGTGTTTGGGTATGTATGTTTGTGCTGCTGTTGATGGTCTATGGAAACTGCTGAAGCTTTAAGGGGCAGTTATCAGGACACAGATTAAATCTATTCCAGATCTAAAAAGGATTTTCAATGGAGAATACCCATTAACAGTGAAATGTAGTCCAAGACTGGGCCTCATCTGTGTCTGGAAACACGCCCATGAGAGATCAGAAGACATAAGGGAGGATTAGGGGGTGATGAGAGGGAGAATTACACTCCTAGTCCGGCACTGCCTTGCATTCATCAAAATGTGTGTGTGTGTGTGTGTGTGTGTGTGTCTTTTCATTCTTAAAAGGGGCAAATAAAGTGCCAGTCCAGGCTTGCTGCCAATTTATTGCTCTGATTTGTTTTAGTGATTTCTGCAAGGTTGTCCTTCAAATCTGAAGAAACAGAACAAACAAATTTTTTCAGCTTGTCATCATCTGGTACAGGTCTGCTATTGCCCGAAGTCATATTTAATAATTTTTTTTTTTTTGTATAAATGACCTCTGAACAGCTTAAATTCAGTCTGGGTTCAGACCATCTCAGTACCGTTAGTCCATGAGTACTTCTAGGCATTAGAGTTTGTGTTAATGCATCACTACACATTGCCATCAATGGTTGCATTTCACTGGGCCATGTGACAGATGTTCAAAGAATGGAAATTTACAGTCTAATCTAGTTCAATCTGTGTCCTGCATAATACCAAGAACATTGGCATGGAGTACCTTTTGTCATGGAACGCCACATGTCTTTAAATTAATTTCTTTAAATGATTAAAAGAGATTTTCTTTGTGGGTTAGTTTATACCTTTTCTGCTTTTTTAGTGTTTTGTAGTGCAATACATCTATGTATTAAAGCAAGCACAAATCACTGTTACATGTAATGGAATATATGTTTAGTAGTAAAATGTTACTACTGTGAATAGTGACAGAAAACACCCCTTACTCATATACTATTTATAAAATTCCCACACTCAGACTGAATGACAGTGATGTCCTTGGCCTTTGTGACTCTATTACAAATGCTTGTGTGCAGCAGTAATTTTTCTAGTCTATTTGGGAAGCCCTATATCCTGTCTTCGCACTTGTAACTCTCCTCTAAAAAGATTGCACCAGTTTCTTGGCAAATATTTTGCACTGTGTGCAAAGCAACTTTCAAACCATATATATTGGATAAAGAATGTCTTCAAATGGTCCGTAGTAATATAGTAAAATCAGTTTTACGTCTGCCCTCTTGAAGAGGTTAAAATTATAACAATGGAATTACTTGCCCCCGTCTATCTACTTTTCCATCTTTTGCTTTTGTAATTGGGGTCCATTAAGGTTATTCTACTTTCTACCACAGCAGTTTTGTAAAATCCCTCAGGAAAATCCTCTTACATCTGACAGCTTCATCGACTGACCTGACATTGTCCCTCCAGCTGAGTAAATTCTCCCAAAATGTTGTCATTCAGATTTTGATGAGGTTGAGGAACTTTCCAAGTTGTACCAGCCAAAGTGCACTCAAAGAGAGGTGGCAGTGAGACTCAAATATTTACTTTGTATCCAAGATACACGCACAACAGGGCCAACCCTGGCAAGGATATAAAGGGCAGTTTTGACCCAGACCATGACTTGGAGTTTTTTGGTAATGTGTAAGAATGTGCTAAGTCTACACAGGGCACTGTACGTTTCAGGTTCTCTGACATATGCAAAATGAGCTTGACCAAAATCCAAAAGCCTGCCAATGATCCGTCAAAGTGTGCATACATTAATCACTGTTCTTGTCAGTGTTTTTTGGGTGTAACGTGCTATGAATCTGGCTTTTGAAGTTTTGCTCTGGGAAATCAATGTCCTAGAATGTTATACCACTAGAAGATTGCCCTTTGAACTTTTCATCACAACCTTGAAGTATGGGGTTTTTTTTTTAACATTAAATACAAAAATAACAATTTTAGCTCTAGTTCCAGTGTTGACTTCAACCAAAGTCACAGGAGTATAATTTCACAGGCCCATGTGGGAACCACAGTGGAGCAACAGGGATATTCTTGTTAATGTAAAATCTAACATGAATTGGAGAGATGGTATTGTGTTAAGTGTGAAACACTGTGTTTCTGTCCTAGGGAGCAGCCCATTTTCAGTGCCAGAGCTCATGTGTTCCAGATTGATCCAGCCACCAAACGGAACTGGATCCCAGCCAGCAAGCATGCTGTTACCGTCTCCTTCTTTTACGATGCCAACAGGAATGCCTATCGCATCATCAGTGTGGGCGGGACCAAGGTTGGTTTGTCAATCACAAAACTTTCTCAGGTGAAGGTCTCCCACTGGTTTTAAAGTTATGCTAACTGTCGTCTCGGCCTTTTTTTAATGCTGATGGAGTGAATCGGGTTGGTCCAATGCACCATAGCAATGCTATGAAAGTGTGCCCTCATGTGGATCCTCTATGAACGAAACGCTGATCATAGAGGTGAAAAGTTATTCTGTGCAGAAACATAATTTTCATTATTATTATTAACATTATTGTGGGTGGAGGACAGTATTCAGGTCTGTTTTGAGTGTCCCCAATAAGCTGTTAGATGAATGAAAATCAGTTCCCTTGTCATCTCTTTATGGATGAGAGTGGTGACACAGAATGCTAGCCTTGTTTTGGCAGATTTTAAGCCAAGGAGGGAAGAAAATTTGGTTATTTTTATTTATTTATTTATTTTTACATGTTGTTCATGTTCTTTTTTTTTTTCATTTGGCCCTGAAGAGGTCAGTGGCATTTTAATCATATCTTCTGTGTTCTGTTTGTTTTACAGTGAAAGCAATGGATTTTCAACTAGTTTTAAAATGAATACTTGGAAAAACATCACTTAAATGCTATGTTTGGTTTAAACAAAAAGCAAAAAAAAAAAAAAAAAACAGTTTTGAAAATAAGATCACATTTGATTATTGCGTGTAGAATAAGGTCCGTGTCCAGACCTTTTTGTTCACAGAGGATGTAACCTGGAGACATGTTTAGTGAAAGTCCACCTCTTTATTTCTGTTTATCTGCTCTGCAAATCACACAAACTCGTCTTATGGCTTCCCACAAACAAGTGGATCAGTTTAGACAAGCGTTTGAATGTACATCTCCTTTAAAGCGTTAGAGAAACATAGATTGCACAGAAATATGTGACACTTAAACTCCCTTCAACACCTCCAATCTGTCCCACATTCTAATACCATCGTGACCTTGGGTCAACAGTGCAATTCCCCCATTCTCTAGTCTGGCACCCGAGTAATCTCAAGTCATGTGACCTGTGTTGCCTCAGATAAAAGCAATTATTAGGTGAGCGGGAAAAAAGCTCTTTTTAAGCTGCCGCTGGCCCCCCTGTTCCTGGGATTTCAAATCGGTTTTATTGTAACTGCACTAAGCTTGATGTAAAATGATTATTAATACTCCCGATATAAAGTCACAGTAATTTACTTTTCACGTGCATACTATAGGATTCACATAATGGTTGTCACACCATTAGGGTGTGTTTTCAGTTGCGATGTTTGTAATTTTCAAATGAGATGTCTGTGATGACAAACAAAATAATGCAGTTTATAGAATCAAGGGTCTCTTCTTTGGAAGTGAATATACGTTAAAGCACGCAAACCTGCTTGCACAAGTCTTACTTTCTTATCAGAAAAGTTAATCATTCTCATTGCGGATATTATTGACAGTAGCCAATTTTGCTGGTACTTTTACTAATTAGAGTCTGTATATATGTTGCTTTTTATAGATTTAAAATGCAGAATATAAAGCAAAAACTATCAAGAAACATGACAATCTAGTTCAGCTATCAGGTTATTAGGCTTTACCTTGGGTTTTTTTTTTTTTTTTTATGCTGGAGTACACAAATTTGTAGCTTATTAGCTTGCTAATTAGCTTGTAATAGTTTCACATTTTCAATATGAGGAAAAATAAGCGTGCATTACCAGACCAGTTATATTTAATTTTATATTATGTTGTTATTTTCCTGTCTCCTTAGGCCATTATTAACAGTACCATCACACCCAACATGACTTTCACAAAGACGTCACAGAAGTTTGGCCAGTGGGCAGACAGCAGGGCTAACACCGTGTATGGCCTGGGCTTCGCTACCGAGCAGCAGCTTCACCAGGTAAGATAACAACACCTCTTTCTCTGGGTTCACCGGGAACAATTACAACACCTCTTTCTCTGGGCAAAACAGCTTCACTAGGTACAATTACAACAACTCTCTCTCTGGGTAAAACAGCTTCGCCGGGTACAATTACAACACCTCTTTCTCAGATAAAACAGCCTCACTAGGTCAGATTACAACACCTCTTTCTCAGATAAAACAGCCTCACTAGGTCAGATTACAACACCTCTTTCTCAGATAAAACAGCCTCACTAGGTCAGATTACAACACCTCCTTCTCTGGGTAGAACAGCTTCACAAGGTAAAATTACAACACCTCCCTCTCTTGGTAGAACACCTTCACCAGGTCGAATTACAACACCTCTTTCTCAGGGTAAAACAGCTTCACCAGGTAAGATTACAACACCTCTCTCTCAGGGTAAAACAGCTTCACCAGGTAAGATTACAACACCTCTTTCTCTGGAAAAGGCAGCTTTACCAAGTCAAGTTAGCTCCAGCAATATTACAAAGCAAATCTACATCAGAAACACCAACTTCCCCAGGTAATGCTAACCCTAAGAATTTCACAAGGTAAAGCTAACCCCAGTGATTTTATCAGATAAAACTAAACTTAATGTTTTCCTAATCTCATTAACCTGACACCAGGTAAAGTGCTCGAAAAATTAGGAGCCTCAAGAAGCTTATATAAAATCATTTAAAAAATCTAATTAGGGAGAAATGAAGGCAACTGCAAGTTTATGTTTTTGAAATTTTTAGTTTTGTGTGTCTTTTGCCTCGTGTAGTTTTCAGAACGCTTTAAGGAGATAAAGGAGGCTGCTCGCCTAGCAAGAGAAAAATCCCAAGACAAGATGGAATTGGCCAATGCAGCTCTGAATATCGCAGCACCACAGGTGAGTCTGGCCTAGATACACCACCAGTTATCAGCCACGAGAAATGAGAGTGAGGTCTTCAGTTAATAAGGGTTTCATTTAACAGGGTCGCCCCCCCCCCCCCCCATTCTAATCTACCCTTACTCACGAAAGTCTCTCAGTGTCTTAGGTGCGTTGTCAACTTTACCACCTCACACGCTACAGTAAACAAATAGTTGCTGTATCCCCAAGCACTCCAGGAGAAAAAGAGGGATGGAAAGGAGTGGCGGAGAGGAGGCGAAGAGAAAGATGAGCTGGGTCATTCGTCTCACAGGGAAGTTAAAAGAGAACTAGGACAGTGATAAAATGATCTTGCGCAGTCCTGCGCTACGCTTGGCAGTGTCTGTCCTGGGTGCAGCATTCAGTGTGGTGATGGTGTGGTGATGCAGCCCGTTCGGGTTATCAGACTGCATTGAGAACGGCGACGTTATCGGCCAACTCTGCCTCCTCTTCAGCAACACGACTTTTCATGCCAAGTTAATGCTTCCCGTGTTCTCTCTGTGTGTCCGCTGCTTCTCGCTATTGGTCATTTTAAGGAGGTCATCGAAAAATTCCATACATGAATAAGAGACGCTTGTCTTTGATGTAGAGTTAGGAGAGAGTCAAAGTAAATTACAAACATTGGGGATATTTTCTATTGTATATAACCAATTCAGTCCTTAAATGTATAAGGTGTTTCATTCATTTTTTTCTCACTTTTTTTTTCTCAAATTTTTTGTTAATCTTTTCCTTACAATGCCTTTCCATTGGACATCTGCAGTTCTCTCAGGTGAGTTCCCTCTTCCTTCAAACTGGATGACAAGAGGATGTCAAAATGGATCTCAAAAAACGTCTATAAACATAAAACGAGGGTGGCTTCAAATCCAGTGTAGGGGTCAGGTTTACACAACTCCAATCATCTGTTCTCACGGCACTGTCCTGTCCACCCACTGTGACAGGGAACATATATCCAGCTGTGAGTTATGGAAGAAAGAAGAGCTGTTGCTTTATCACACCAGAACAGACACCTGATCTGTCCTGAGGGCTTACGCGTGACAAGCCTCCTGTTGTGTGCACGCCACATCATTCAGCACGGACGCAGAGAGTGATGCCGTCGTGAACAAAATCCTTACAATGAGAGAAAAATGTGCTTTGTGACTAGCTGGATAAACAGGGTCTAGGGTATATGTCAGTTTCAGATCATTTAGATTAAAGTATATACCAATCAGGCAACCTCAGTGCATATGTACAAGAGCTTTCAAGTGTTTGCTTTGTATCCCATGCTTTGTTTGTGGTTTTAACTCCTTAAATTAAGGTTGATGAGTGTAATGGGTCAAAGAGCAGTGAAATGATCTTCTTTGAATGTTCTCGTTTGCTTTGAGTCCTTCTTATTTGGCTTTTAATTTCTGATCCTGTTACAGTGTATCCTGCACTGTGTATTTTTCACCACATTAATACATTTCAGGTGTGATAATTATCTTATTTTCATATAACAGGCAATAAGAATAATCAGTAACACTTGTCTGCGATGGACTAGCGCCCTGTTCAGGGTGTTTCACTGCCTTTCGCCCAGTGAGCGCTGGGATAGGCACCAGCACCTCCGCAACCCTAATTAGGATAAGCAGCTTAGAAAATGAATGAATGAATGGATAACACTTGTGACAATACAAATGATAATAATAATTGCAACCAATCAAACAAAACATTTTATTTGAGGAGGCTTACCATTATATATGCAGTATTTTCATTCATATGTAGTATTAATGTAAGATCCCCCTCTGGTGCATTATCAAATGTGGAAGCTCTGCCTCATTATTCAAGTGTGAGTTTTATTCTCAGAGAATTCATAAGAGGTGTTGTTGAATCATGTATGTAAGACTAAGTGAATGGACTCCTTTTTCTATAGTATCATAGTCTGCTGACAGCTGGAGAGTCTTGAGAAAATAGTCTTTTTTTTCTTATTTTGGACAGTTTGTCCTGTGTTCTTGATGATGTCATCCTCTGTACCTTGTTTTTCCCCTTGTTTTCCGCTGTGCTGCAGGATCTATCTGATGATCTGCAGTCACCTCCTGTGATGTGTGTTAACGGCCCTGAAGACAAACTGTTCCGCAGCCAGAGCGCAGACATCACGCTGTCCTCTGAGAAGGAGCGCATCAAAAAGATGCTTTCAGAGGGGTAACTCACTTCATCAATCCTTCTCTTCTTACAATAATCAACCCCAGGTTTTTTTTTTTGTTGTTGTTGTTTTTTTGATGTGGTTATTTTCTACCTAAATAAATGTGAGAGATGAGGGGTGGGAGAGACAAAGGTACAACTATGCTACAACATCCCAAGAGCAACTCAGTGTTACGTGTCTCGCAGGCAGTCGGAAGGAAGGGCTGAATGATTAGCACTATCAGCTCTTAAAGTGTTAAGTGACACACCTGGGTGATGGATTTGAACCAATAGCAGATCTTGGTGTGGGGCCCTAACTTACAGAACCAATGGCACAACTGTGTTCATACAGATGCATTGACTGAGAGAAAAGTCCACTCCCTATCTCAATAACACTGTCATCAGTCTACTCCCAAGGCCACACATGTCATCATCACCCTGAGTCTCAGTCTCCCTTCTTTGTTTTTGAACCATTCAAGCATTTTTTACATCACCAAACACTCCTCCTCCTTGTTTTACAGACATAGCTTATAGAAAAATATGAACATATTTCACTTTACGTGTCGGAGTTAATATATTCCAACAGGTATTTTCTGACATAAATGGTGTGATTACTGTGTTGAAGTCTGTGTTGCAGTCTGTAGAAACTGTGAGTATTCATTACTGTACTGAGTCATAGTTAAGCACCTTATTTAACATATTATGTAGTTTTTACACGAGCATCAGGCTTCCATTCAATTCTGTTTTCCACTCCCCTCTCCTTTGTCCATACTGCTAGTCCATTAAAACAGGTGCCATTCTTTTCTGACCCAGTTGCCATGGTGAGAGTCTTCACACTTTCTTGCTCTTCTCTTGTAAAATGTCTGGAAAAGACCATTAGCGTAATAGCATTAATAACCCATGTTCAGAACAAAAGCCCTGGAGTAATTAGAAATGTTTTGGTATAGATTTCACTTGGTATGTGGAGCAATGCTGGATGGGTTAAGCTCTATGCTCATATTTTATCTGAAGAAGTGCTTAAAACTCGATTCTTTTAAGTTATAACTTATTACAAACTGCAACTAGAAGAGCAGGTTAGCTTTTCTAAAACATGGTATAAGAATCAGAATTAGAATTTGGTTTATGGCCAAGTAGGTCTACCTCTACGAGGAATTTTTCTTGGTGTGTTGGTGCACCATACATATACAACGTACAAATACAAATACAGATACAGATACAAATACCATACAAATACAACACTAAAGTACAATGAATAGTAACAAGTAGTGCAATACTAACAAACAAACAAGCAAACAAACAAAGAAACTTGTCATACTATGTGATTAATTCTCTTCAATGTTTCAGCTAACACAGAAATTAATATTCATTTAAGGCATTTTGCACTTTTGACAGACATTTAGAGCTGGCCAGTGCTGTACTGCTGTGTTCATTTATGCATTACATAATTGTTATGCTTAACCCAGTGGGCCAGAGTTTGGAGAACAAGTTCATCAAAAAAAAAGAAAAAGAAAATATATACATGCCAGTACAGTGTTGATGACTTGTCTGGTTTTTGCCAGGTTCCTTTGGATTTAGTTCCTTTGGAAAGTTGACGGCTAGTTAACGAGTCAATCCGTTTGCTCTGCAGATCTATCTGTGAGATGAACCTGGAGGCGGAGCTTTTCACACTGCAGGACAGTAACGCTAAGCTGGTGGCGGCACTACAAGAGGCTAACACTAACGTGGAGCAGTGGAAGAAGCAGTTAGCGGCTTATCAGGAAGAGACAGAGAGGCTACGAGATCAGGTCTGAACCGGAGTTGTGTTCAATTAAATTCCAGCAAGAGTGCCATTGTGCTGGGGAAGCTAAGACGCTTTTCTGGTCAGGGATTTTCAGCTGCTTTTGTGTGCAATCAGCTATATCAGAAAGGTTTCTCAACTTTTGCACTCTTTATTGAATTGACACCTGAGGTGTCAGTGACAAGATGTGACAAGCTGACTTTCTACAATGCTCTCTTCATATTTGGGTGTGAGAATATATCCTGTAAATTAGGTCCAAGAAACACATCCAAGAAACAAGAAAGTTGATTTAACACTCAATAATACCCATTTGCAAAGCTGAGCAATAGCAAAATCTTGATATTTGTTGCAGAGGTCTGGAGTGGATATTTAATTAAATACGCCAACAGACATTGCTTCATCAACCTTTGATGTCAAAACTGAGAACTTGATTTAGACAACCAGTCATCAATGAATGAGGAGTGATGAGAACAGAAAGAATAATTACAGTTTGTTTTCTGCCTTTATGATTGGCTTTTCCTCTTAATACCCGTAACATTTAACTGTTATGAAATCAATAATAAAACTAACGATATGGAGTCTTACACTAAGTTTCCTCTGGGATCCGTTTCCCTCATTTTTACACCCAGTGTTGTCTCTCTCCTTGGCCAAGTGTTTCTCCAAAGAGGTCTCTGAGAAACCAAACAGAAGAAAAAAGAGCTATACAAATGTGATCATTTGAAGTGGATGACATCCTTTACAATTTCACACACAGTATGAGGTTCTGCAGATAGACGGGAGGACAGCAGTGAGTTTATCCTGGTTCAGTCATGCTTTTAAGTGACTGTTTCTGGTGAATGAAGTGCTTATTCATTATTACCCACGATTAAGCATTGAAGTTATAGTGATACAAACCTAGTGTCAGATCTTAAGACAATCTTCAGTCTCGCTCTGGTCAACATAGTTTTTCTTTTAATTCTGGTGATTTTTTTTATAATATATATATATATATATATATTTTTATTTTTTTTTTTTTTTTGAAAAATCAACCAGGGCAGGACATGCATGAGTGCTTAGCAGTGCGACTCTTTTCCTCCAGAACCGAGCAGGCGGCCAGGTGGTTGAAAATGGTCCATGTCTCGCGGGGCTGGGGCGAAAGCATGAAAAAGTGGGGTTTGTAGGACAGTGATATCCTACTTTCTGTGCCCTAGTTAGGAAAAAAAAATGAAAAATCACCAAAGGGAGCTGGCAGCCTCCTGTTTGGGGATTTTTTTTTTTTCTACACTCTTCACAGTTTAAAATAATCTTTTCCCTGTCAAGGCTTTCCAAACGGCGGAGACCTTTTGCGAGGTGTCCTTTTAATTTGTTTTTCCGCAGGTTTCCTTGTTTTTCCCTTCAGTTGAGCAGTCATAGTTGCCATGTCTGCATTCTTAATAATAGTGCTTAAGACAGTGACTAGTGAATATGGTGTGGCTAGTGGCCATTAGAGAGAGAGTCATACCAGCCATGTGTGATGTCATTTAGATGATTTATAATGTCTGCCCAGTGTTACTATTTCAGTCAGCCAAATACTCCAGAGTTTTTCCCACCCAATTTAATTGTAATATTTACTTAAGACAGGCAATTATTATGACCTGAATCAGAGAACTGATTATTGTGGTGGTTGAAAATTTATATGCAGTGGAATAATTAAGAATAGCTTTTGGAATGGATTACGCACAGCTGTAGATCATAACTTTAACACAGTGCAGATCAAAACTTTCACAAATAGCAAGATGGCTGTGTGCCTGGTATATTTCCATCCAAATTGCAAACGTTAAAATGTTGTTCAAATATTTAAAAAAAAAAAAAAAAAAATTTGTTTTTGTTCCAAGCTTTTTGTGCTTGACAAAAAAAAAAAAAATCAAAGAACAAATCAAGAAATGAACAGGACTGTGACAGGGGAGGAGGGTTGTATGAGTCATTACTTTTCACTGCTCATTTGCTCTGAAATTATCCTTCAAAAGAGCACACAGATATTCTAATTATAGAATCAGTAAGCATATGTGCAACCCATGAGGCTTGACACGCTTTTTTTTTTTTTTTTTTAATAAGATTTCAGTGCACTACAAAGATGCCACTAAGTACATCTTGACTCAAGACTTCAGTTCTTCACATTAGGAATGAGTGATTAAAGCGAGTCATCTATTCTTCTTCAAACAAATGGGTAGTACCCTGAGTCAAATACAGTTCTTAACCAAACTGCATCTTTTTAGGATGCTCTTTTTGAACACCATGGTGAGAGGAGGGGGGGGGTAGGGCAGATTCCATAGGTGAATATAGATTCGTTGAAGGGTGGTGGTGGTTGCTCAAGCGACAGTGGGAACGGGTGCAAGTAAACAAAGCAAGCAAAGTTTATTTTGTCCCGTTCAAGGTGGCAGAGCTGGAGGCCCATGGAAGTCATGGGCCCAGTGACATGCTGAAGGATGAGCTGACGCAGTCTCTGGAGGAGCTGGAGGCCTTGCTGAAGGCCAAAGACGAGGTGAGGGGGAAGAGAGACTGAAAGAGGAGCCTCAGTGTCGTAAATAAACGCCCCTTCTCCTGAACTTTTCATTTCATTCATGTGACAAAGATATAGGTGTTTTATCTTTTGGATCTTTGTTTCAGGAAATTCGCATTCTGCAGACCAAGAAATCAGATTTTCACGAAATGGAGCAAGAGAGAGAAGAGGCTATACACAGATTACGGGTAATAGAGAAGCTGTCAACAACACTCATGAAACAAGTAGAGATTCTCTGGTGTGTAGGAGCTGGAGATGTGTAACACAGGGTTACTATTCTTCTCTCTCTCTGTCTCTCTCGCTCTCTCTCTCTCTCTCTCTCTTTCTCTCTCTCTCTCCCCCTCCCTCTCTGGTGGGTAGGAGCTGGAAATGCGTAACGCTGAGCTGGAGAGGAGAGTGCAGAGTACGGAGCAGACCCTGGCCTCCACGCTGGAGGAACGGGACCGTGCCGAGGGCGAGGTGCAGAGGGTCATCCAGATTTTGGACGTCAAGATCTTTGATTTAAACGACCTACGACAAAGCTTGGTCAAGCTCATCAATAAGTAGTTTGGGCAGAGGAGATGTTTTCCTCACCTGGAAAGACCCAGTAGATAGAATAAAATCATGAAATAAGCCCTGCAGCCCAAAACGGCTGTACTTCAGATGGTCTTACATTTAATGAACTCTGGAGTGACACATTTCACCTGAAAAGGTTGGAATGGTGGCAGAGATTATATAACGCTTTTTTTTTTCTTTTCAAAATGTCTTCGCTATTATCTGGTACATTTTGATTTGCACAGAGTAACAATTCAAACACTTCACAATAAGAACACTTGTAAAGCATAAGAATAAATTGTTTGACTGTTCACACACACACACACACACACACACGTTGCTTCTTAAGTTCAGAATACTCGGTATTTGATAACAAACTCAAACCTAGATAATCTTTAGTTGTATATATTTCTAGAGAAAGCACTATTTTTGATAAACAGCAGTGTTGTGAGAATGAAAATAATGACCATGGAGACCCAAACAAATGTCTCTACAGTGGTACCAGAGCCCTCAACATGTAATCCTGAGGTCACATATCAGATTGCTTGTTACTGATAGCTGTATACATAGGCATGTGGAAGACAAGCTACTTGTGTACTGTGGAACATGTTAAAAATGTTTGCCTTTTTCAAGTGACATAGCCTTGTATGAAATGGAGAAAAAAAAAATGTGTTAAAGCTAAGCACAACAGATCAATAATTAAAACAGTTGTAAAACATTCGTAATGCTGACAGGGGGAAAAGGTCCTTGTGATTAAGTTGCTTTTAGAGATTCTGTTTATTTCTCGTGGAGAAGTTAAAGCTGAGATTTGTTGAATGGGTAAAAACACATACTGATAATTTGTTTTGCAGTTTTGCAGCACCAGAGCCCAGGACACATGTATACCAAAGAGCAGCTTTAAAAAAGACAGTTCTCCGCAGTGGTCCTGCTCGTTTCTCCTGTTTTTTCTTATTACAATGGAATGCGCCAAATATAATATTGCAGTAAGAAACACATAGAGTAAGAAATATCATTATAGTTTTACCGAATGAAGTATTATGAAAGATAAAAACCAATTTTCGGTATTTAATAGGCTTTAATAGGTTAAGTTTTCCCTATAATTATCAAGGGACAGATAGATAAGTATAGGATATCCCAAGCTTTTAGTGCTCAGATGGAACTGTAGCTAGAAAGTGTCATATCTGTGGTAATGTTTTTATTTTGCAGTGACGGAGTTGCATATGATGCTTAATGTTGGGTTTTAAGCGTAGCGTTGTCTAGGTGTGGCGTTGCCTGTCGGTCAATGAGAAAAGGAGTGCTTGTTCTCCAGATTGCTGTATATGTTTTGTTTAAGCACAGCGCATTTGAAACGGCTCTGAGATGTAGTGTAGTTCCTCCGGCGTTTACTGTCATGTCACTATGTTCTTTTTGCACATGACCAAATCTGAACATGACAGGTTTTGGCCTATAAAGTTATAAAAAAAACAAATCTGTTTTAAGATGCTAGCTTTTGTGAGCAAATTCTGGAGTTAGGGTTTATGATTTTTTAAATTTTTTTTTAGGTTGTGTGCAACGTGCATAAATATCAAAAGTCAATCTGGTAGATTGCCTTTCATGCTTTTTTTACATTTTTAAATGAGAACATGAGTATGTTGTCTTGACATGGAAGAGCTGATGTCCGTAGAGGAGAAAACATCAGGACATTGTTCTTTTACATACATTCTTTCAGACCTTAATACACTTTAACTTATACACGGTAAAATCATTACAGAGAAAGAAAAAAAAAACTAGCTCATGTCTGCAGCTGTTACTCTAATACGTAGGCCTTACTTTTGACATTACAGAATCAAGTGCATCTATTTATGTTGACTCTGAATCATTTTCATCTATAACCGATTTACAAACAAATCAAGTCCATCATTTCAGGTTTTGAACATAAATGCAGTTATTTAAATTTTGACCAGTCAATGAGACATCACATTTCTACATTCTAATATCCAAGTAACTCTTGCTCTGATTAACGTGTACTAACATAAATAGTTGATACGTTGCATTTTAGACACTGATGTTTGGCTAACTTCAGGTTCAGACTTCAGCAGCTGAATTCATTCGCTGGAAAAGAACGTGTTCTGGCTTAATTTAGGAGCTCAATCAAGTCTGAAACAATGACTACTATTATTACTACTGCTATTACTACTACAAGAATACACTTCCTGCACAACTGTTTCTCTGAATAAACCAACATACTTGAATGCCCTGTCTGTGTCCTGTCTGCTCTTTGTACCTGATCATCAAGACGTATTCCTGATGACCACTAACTGTCAGCCGAGCTCTCGTCTTTGAAGGTTACATGTACAAAGTAAAATCATTCAGTTTTATGAAATATTTCCCTGGATCAAAAATCGGATTAAAAAAAAAAAAACTGCAACATGTCACACGCATCCACACACCACAAAAAAAAAAAAAAAAGAAGAGGCAGACTGGAGGTAAGTTTTTGTTTTTATCTTTTTATTGTGAAAATAGACCAACCCAGTCTGCTTGGCTCACAGTTTACTTCAGCTTCTTCTTGGGGCGCAGGTTGTTGGTATGTCCGCATTTCTTCTTGCGGCAGTTGACGGCGCGCGGGTGAAGACGTGCGTAGCATCTGCGCGTAAAGAAATCAGTTAAATTGAGTTGATATTCTCTACATATCCCGGTTTCACTGCACACACCAGTATTACTGCGACATAAGTGCGTCTCCCTCCTCTCTTTGAAGGCTGCCCAATGTTTCATAAACAGCTCGTCCCACAGTGGCAAACCTCATCTATCTTTAAATCAAAGGCAAGGCCATCAGCTGATATGTTAAATCAGGTGGGACAAAAAAAAACCCCAAACAAACAGACAAAAGAAAAACGATGTTTAAGGAAAGAGTGAGACACACTGCTCTAAGCTGTCTCTTTACTATAGACAGCGTGAGGAGGCACTGAGGAACATTCATGTCTTTATTATGGACAGCCTGAGGGAACAGTGACAGTATAAACAGCATGCACGGTAATGTATGTACAGTATCACATACTTGCGGCAGATCATTTTGTCACAGTTGTATTTCTGGGCCAGCTGTCTGAGAGAGGGCTCGATGATGCCACCACGCAGACGCAGAACCAGGTGGAGAGTGGACTCTGGATACAGGCAAACATAACCATTAGCTCAGAGCCAACTACTTTTCTTTAGATGCACACTGTGGAATTGAATGATGCATGAGTGTTTAATTCTGTGACAGAGTGTGATCATAGATTACACTTCCCTCTCCTTCAGCTGTGCTGTTAAGAGTCTGTGACAATAATCTACTACACAGAGTTCATGAAATACGACTAGGCTCAGTTTTGCCACAGTGGTTCCATTAAGCGCTCCATGCAATCTGTGTGTGATTTGTGACTGCTCGAAATTCGTACCTTTCTGGATGTTGTAGTCTGACAGAGTGCGACCATCCTCTAACTGTTTGCCCGCAAAAATCAGTCGCTGCTGGTCGGGAGGAATGCCTGAGAGAGAAATAACAATATTGTAATGATGCCATAATCAAAACATTTATTTTGATATTGCCTCTATATTACGGAAGCAATCACTTTAAGACCTACCCTCTTTGTCTTGAATCTTGGCTTTCACATTCTCGATTGTGTCACTGGGTTCCACCTCAAGGGTGATGGTTTTCCCAGTCAATGTTTTCACGAAAATCTGCATTTCGTCTCACTACAAAAAGACAACGTACACACAAATATATCACACTCTCATTAAGATAAATGGTATAAGGCAAACTCTTCCTAAAGTCAATGATAACTTGCTATACTGCAGTTCCAAATTCAGATGCGGTTCAGGCAATCTGAGCGGTTCGGTCATCTGTGATACAGTACTGCGGGGCTAATGAATAGTTGTGTCACAGTGCTTTCCTTCACAAACGAAAAGTTTCATTTGGATGACAGATAGGAATCCCTGTGATTTCATAAAGGACCACACGGCGCTGAACAGCTCGACTTCCATTTAACCAGCAGTTCAACTCACATGGCAGAGAGGGGCTAAATGCTAAAAGTAGCCAGGTTGTTACCAAGCACTTCATTTCCTAGATTCAAATGACAGAAATGTATGCGAAGTAAATAACTGAACAACGATAGGCTCCTTTCTCCTCTACATTTATACAGTTCGATGGACACGAAAGTAAAGCGTTAAAGGCTTTAAATTAATATCAATGTGGACTAAAATTCTTACGCACCCAGACTCCACAGCCTCGGTCGGAAAAAGAAAGTTTTCTTCTCTTAGTGGGGGGATTTCGGTTTGCTTACAGTTTAGCCGTTGTTGCCATCTGCTGTTCAGGAGGATAACTAAATCAAAAAGAAAACTGCTGATAATGAATCGCTCACTACTACGCCGTTTCACGTTCCCTATTTGTATTCTCTCAAATTCGGTTTACATACATCAGCCCAATTATTTCCACGCACCCATCATGAGCTTTGACTCTAGAGATGCGCTCCACCTCTTTTCAGCAGATTTAGTTCTAACTCTAAATCTGATTTTCCGCTCGATCTCATTATCATTTGGGAGCTGGCAGCAGTATATGCGTGAGTGTCACTTTTTATTGATCCACCAACTGTCAAAACTAATAGAGAGAATGATCAGTATCAAACTGACTGACTCTAAGAAAATCGCTGTATCCTATGCCAGGAATTATTTGTATGACCAGTGGCCCTGCAACCACAAAGATAGAATTTGATAAGATTCAGCATCAGAATTGAATGCTTTGATGAGCACCAGCACAACGATGTGACGTAAACTGTTTCATAATGTAAATTGTTTACTTTGGACGTCTCAGTTACTAAAGTTAAACCCAAATGAACATGTTTTCCTCAGCCAGTGGGCCCAAAAACTGCAGTTCTGCCTTGATCGAAAGCACACATATTTTTCACTTTTTTGCAAATGCAGATGGAAAACTGCTGTGGAACAAAGAGTGAACAGGTTGCAGTTTATTAAGTGGTTTTGTGCAGTTTGTGCCACATGTCTCCAAAACGTGAGAAGAAAAACATGTCTGTGTGCAGATTTGTTTATTTCATCGTGTGTTAAAACCACCTACTTTGTTTATTATTTGTTTACTCACAATACATTCATCCTGCCACTGACATTTTTTACTGCACTGGGTTTTCAGTTGAAACTGAAGTGAACACTGTAGATACAGATAAAACAACTTTCAATTTTAAAATGTAACAGAAAAAAGACCACCGGTTTAATATATTGCCATTATGATCTGAACAAGAAATAATATCTTGATGATGTGTAACAAGAGAAAAATTTAAATAAACAAAAATGACAAAGTGAGATTTATGTTAGCTGTTAATGGGAAAAAAAAAATCATAAAGTGTTTGTCTTCTATGCAACTCAGTAGCCCTTGATAATGATGAAAATATTTGAAATGTAGAGGGACCACTTCATGTACATTTATGACAAACACCAAGTATAAATAAACAGTGCAACTCTGACTAACAGATCAAACAGCCAAGACACATACTCTAGCTTTCATCGCACGACTGCAGTGAAAATTCCTGTGACGAAAACGTCTCACAAAAGCGTAGCTCAATAAACGATTATATTACAACATGAGAATGTAAGAGCGTGCTCCTCCATCTTCACAAACAGGAGTGCAACCATTAAATTTTCATTAAAATGTGAAAATTTAAACACCCCTGTATTGACACAGAGATGCCCAGATGTTGTTATCTTGCTTTTGGCATTTGGCTACAGCCGTTAGCCCTTTGATTAGTTAAGTTGTTTAAAACACAACTAGAGGTCAGCATAGCCAGTTTGGAATCGAGGACAACTTTTCTTTTCTTCCAGGAGGACTCCTGCTCTTCGTCCCCTTTATCATCCTCATCCTCCCCTGCTTCACTGTCCTCGTCACTGCGTTCATCTTTGTCCAACTATGAGCAGAAAAGATTTGAGGGTTAAAGGTCAAGTAATATTCACACCGGCAATCACAGTGATGTGACCTTGGCCGCTCTAAGGCTGATAAAAATGTACTGTTACAGAAAACTGCTGCCAAAGCAAAACTGTCCTGCGTCATAATTTAACCCTTTCATTGCCCAGCTCACCTTCCCCAGAAAGAGAAATTTATATATCATGCGCAGGATGAGTGAAGCCCAGAAGATATGCAGGCCTTGGAGGACCAGAAGCAGAGCATTGAAGAAGTAATAGCCCACGAAGGGCTGAAAAATGTCCATGGATAGGACAAGGGTGGTGTATATTATTCTAGAAAAACAAGAGACATGTACCTCAGTAACAGATCTGTTATGGGACGATAAAAAAAAATATTGGCAGAGCACATAGAGATCAAATATATTGACTGTATCTCTTCAGTAAAGGCATACTTCACAGAGCTCTTACTTGCTTGGGAATACTATTAGTCGTGTCACCAGGAAGACAGCCGCGAAGATGACGAACAGCGAATCGCATGTTTTTTTCCAGCCAGCGTAGTTGAACATCTTGGCAGACTGAATAAACACAAAGAATGCCTTGGTTTGACTTATTTCCCTTTCTCTCATTTAAACACAAAAACAGTTCCTGCTCTGCCCGTGTAGGAAATCTCATATTTCAATCCACAAAACACAGTTCTGTTGAAATGACATTCTCGGCACATCAAATACACACGACCAGTATGAGAAGCTGAACAGCGCACAGGATTCCGTGATGGGATGTTCAGGAATGACAGTGCGGGCTATGGTATGCAGCATTCTGCCCTTACAGTAACGCTCTCACCTCCAGCAGGAAATCTGAGGAGTCGTGCACGAGCATCACTAGTGTGCCTACGCGGATGTAGTTCGCACAGTAAGAGAAACCAAGCAGGAAAATTGTGGCAATATGGTGAACAATCTGTTCCTTAAAATCCTACGACAAAACATAATGACAACAGTAACAGTGTGGTCTTACAGTATCACCTACTACACTGTAATACACTTAACATGTATATTAAGAATCACGCGTGGTTGAGATATAGAGATTAACATTAAATTCAGTGCATTTGTGTCTTGTGCCAAATATTTCCGTTAAAAACAACACCAACCATTATATGTCAATGTACAAAGTGAGTCAGAGTTACTGTTGAGTAGTTGTAATAATATCATTCTAATAATTACAAGAGTACTATCAGAACTGAAGAGGAAACATTGTTCACTGTATTTTTTTTAGACTTTCAATGGTAAATACTATGCCTCAAAAATCCTTTTTTTTTCTGAGTGTCACAAGCCATATTTAATCCTATATTCCATTAAAAGGAAGTTGAATTATTTGTATATTTCACTACATTTGCTAATTTTGATTAACATAATCGTTTTACATCTCCCTGTAAAATGCATTTTACCTCTGGGGAGGGGGGGCTAGGTAACCTCTGTGGTAAGTGACAGACTAGGCCTGCAGGGCCTTCTGTAAATTATTGACAGACATTCAATAGAATATCTCTCTCTCTCCAAAAGTTAATCATAAAAAAAAAAAAAAATCATCTGAAAAAGTTCTTTTTAGTCGAGGCCTGAGGCTAAGTGATTATGGCGTGCAAAAAGAACAGCGGGCTTACCTTTCGCTTGACATCCACCGACACACAGAGGAGCAAAGACCAGTAGAAGCCCAATTCAATCATATAGTACCAATAGTGAGCTGTCTCTACAGGCTGCAAAGAAAGATAAAAAGCACAGGAAATGATTAGAGCACTCTTTGAGCTGAGATATAAGTTCAATCTCATAAATATACCACTTTCAGAGTGATTTTCAAACCAAATGAAATGAGTAAGATAAGCTATGTAAGAGGACAGGTTTACAAAAGCAATCACATCTGAATGGGATAAAATCCAAACAGTCAGTGAAGGATAAAGTTAAATCCCTATATTACAACAGCACACCATAGACACCTAACAAAGCAGCTCATTAATATTTCAGCACTGTCTGATAAACATGTCTCTTTCAACTAACTTATTCATCCCTTCAGCCTGGAAAATTTTATCTGTTCAACACTGGATCAGTAACACTTCCTCGTAACAACTTCCTTTTTCCAGCTGCCCCACCTACCCATGTACCCCCACACACAGACACACACACACACACACACCCACACCTTCAGCAGACCTTGAAGGGGAAACATTCTCTGGATAATGAGTGTACAGAAGCACAACTCATTTCATTTGCATAACTGGTCAGCGTCACATGTAATGACTTGAAAAACTTGTACTGGTTTATTGTCTGAGAGAGCTGGCTCCTCCCAAACATTTCCCAGTCCTAGCGGTGCCAGTGTTGTATTACTGAGAGCTAAAGAGTCACTTTCTCTTAAAAATTTCCTTTCCTAATTCAAGATGTGCATGACTACCCTGGGTGTACAATGTGATTTACTGATACATTTGACTGTTGAGTTCATGAACACTATGGTTTGGATTCAAATAATTCAACTTGTAAGAAAATAATGTTTAGTCCTTCCAGTCTTATTTTACAATGAGAACAGGAAAAAAAACACTTTGAGAGGTTGCCTTGTTGTCTATTACTCTAACCATAAAAACTGTTGTACACGAGTACGTCTGATATATACTATACTATATCTAAAGAGTGTCTCCCTCTCTTCAAGGAATCTTTCGATAAACCTCTAATTTGTGTATCTGTCCACTGGGGGTTAAGAGGCAGTTCTGTTACAGGTGACTTTACCTGTTGTGGGTAACCTTTCCAACATTCTGTTTGGTCCCAGAACCAGGGCGTCTGTGAGGAAGAGGAAATGTGGTACTGTTACACACAAAAAACAGGAAACATATTACAGAGAAACACAACACAGTACAGAAGTCGATGACTGTGACAATGGATATGAAAAGAGATCCTTTTGGAGTAACATTGTTTTCTGTAAATGTTTGATGCTGTACAGGCCAGCACGTTTTGTTGTGTTTAAAACCAATAAAAATCCAGAAAGACTTTTCCAATGCTTACACGAATCAAACACGCTAGTCCAGCAGTGAACGATATGAGATAGAAGAAAAATCTCCAACTACAAAAAAAATGAAAGTTACACAGTTTGAAATTAACATGAGTTCCAGATCAAATATGACAGTAGAGAAATATATACAACATTTCATATATAGAGCACACAGCATACGATTCTTTGTACTTGAAAAATCACTTAAATGTAACAGAAATATTCAAAACTAGGCCATCAGCACTGGAAATTGATTCCCTAAAGTTAGGTGGTTAACAATATGTCAGGTTTCTAATAGATTCAAGCACTATGAAGGGCCAGTGTGATGCTTTATCATGCTTTTGGGGGGTTTATCCAACATGACAGGGAAGTAAACAATAAACCAATTCACTTTTTACCATAATACACGCAATGATGGAGATTACCTTGCTTCACAAAACTTCTTGGTGTTGCTTGGTCTGTCCTGGTTTCTACGGTAACGGAACCAGATCTCCACTTGTCTTTGTGTTAGGTCACTCTGTTTCATCAGTCTCGCAATCTCGCTCTGAAGGAAGAAACGTGAGAACAATGAACACTATAACACGCAATTATTAATCTTTTATACTTTATACCACACTTCCTTAATACATTTCAAACATTTCCCGTATCTTCATTCAAATGTTGTTCCTTAGGTTAACTTCCTCCATGTTTCCATTGTTCTGCTCTGGATCACATGATTTTGCACTCTATGACCGAATTTCATCATAAAATTAAATCAAAATGGTATTTTTCACTTTTGCACTTCTTGAAAACATATTTTTGAATATCAAGTTGAGATTTGTACCACAATGTTTGAGAATAATTTGTGTATGATAATGTTAACATACTAGTAAATTACTGCTTGTGCTTTGATCTGATACATTTTCTTTAAAATTGATAGGGCTATTGTATGAGAAGCAGAATTACATGCAAGAACGTGACAACGTTTGTGAGCATGCTTCCACTGGGGGTATAGGGGCCCTCTTTAGTAATTTTGGTATATTGTGGGGCAGTAGAAAAAACAGAGGAACAACAAGGCAGTGTGAGGAGAAAACAGAAAAATAATGCATAATTTATGAGGTAAAATGTGTAGAGACAAGCTCTATGGACTAGCAGCTGTACACACATTGTTTTAAAACACAAATGACTGATTCTTTCTGAGAATGATAATGCATCCACAAAATCTCAAACATATTCACACACTGTAAGCATTTCCTTCTGGTGTCTATGATTCATACTTTAGTCAAAAAAAATATATATATGCATATATACTTTATATATAAAACGAATGTGTTGTATGGTGATGAATGCCCTAACTGTGTCCTTTTACACTAATTAGTGCCCTGGAGAAATTATGACTGTTTGTTTAGTTCTGATACATTTTCAGAGATGAACCTGACAATTCATATCACGGGGAACTTGGGAAATCATTTCCAGCAAGGCATCACAAGACAACATGTGAATATCAGCAAGGCATCACGAGGCATCACGTGAAGGCTCCCATTTCTCTCCTGAGGCCCTAAAACCCCTAAAGTTCTCTCGGCGGCGTGGAGGTGCAGACTGGAGATACCTGGGAAGGCTGTCGACGGTGCTGTGTGTAAAAGGCCTCCAGACTTGGAGCCGGTACAGCAGAAATGCGCAGCCGATCTCGGACCCCTAATCGTCTGCTGAGAGGTAACGCTACAGTCCTGATGAGAATGTGGAAAAAATGGACCATAAATTAAGTTAAACCATAAGTCTGGGAATTTTGAAGATATAACTGAGGTGGATTAGAAAGTAATAACACATTTGCTGCTGAGCAATGGAGATTTTTACTGATTGTCTCAAATTCAAAACAGGATGACAGCATCAGTAAAACACATAGAGACTTTCAACTTAATACTGAGAATATTAGTTGGTTTCGATGGATTAAGCATGACGTCAAAAATAAAAAAAAAGAAGGCCACTCTGCCAGCTGACTCTATTATGCTCTCGGGTTACTGCAGCTGCCACGGCAACAGGTCGGTGTGGTCCTTGCTCCATACACACTCACACACTGTGTGCCTGTGTGCTGCGGTGTTGTTGACTCAGTGTATCTCCCCTCCCCATTCACACCTATCCCAAACCTATTCCCCAGTGTGAGCTCACATGCAACACACACCAGCACACCTGCTGCCTAACACACCATTCTCTTATACAGTATGTTTTTAACCACAAAAGGCTTGAATGCTATGACATACTATACGTCCAATGTATTTTACCAAAGAATGGACAGCATTTAAAGGGAAACAGTATTGCCTCACAAATGTGAGGAAATGCTTCACTGTAAGTTTAAAGAATGCAATTCAGAGAGACTTTATGAAACTTAAAAATGTGTTAATAATGATTTTGTCAAAACAATATAATTAAAACAATAAGTAGTAAAGAAAAAAAAAAGATTGGGACACACATGACGTGACAACAGTCTGTCACCTGTTAATTCAGCTGAGCTTCATATTACCAATAACCTTATGAAGAAAAAGCCCAGGATATGCATTTGAATACAGTCAAATGACCCAGGAAAAAGACAGGTGAGTGGTCACCTCTCAAATATGTAGCGTAGCACAATGAAACCCAAAGCCAGGGGGAGAGAAAGGAACAGGTCCCGTGGGAGTGGACAGGCTGAGCCCTCCATCTGCTGCATGTCCTCCCAGGTAATCCCAGGAGGAAGCCAGTACTCCTGCCTCCATAACCACTCATCCAGCACCTCCATCTCGCTGGGCAGAGAGGAGGAGAAGGGGGAGGGGATGGATAGAGAGAGTGCAAACAAACGTGGTAAACAAATACTCAGGCATATTTCTATTGCGATGAAAGAATTGTCATTTTTCTTTCTATAGCCTACTTTAAGCATGAAGGACATTATTGTGTGTGATGTGATTTTATGACCGATATACAACGGCAAATAAAAACACTGATATATTGTAATTGTGATGTACATCGCATTACATTATGAGCCGAAAAGTCTGCATTTCACATTTGACTTCCACACAGCTTAAAAACTGTTGGCACCTCGTACAAACACATAGCACCATGTAAATCACGTGTTAAATGAAGAAAATATTTAGAAAAGACCGTATAATCTACTCATTCGTATCAGAAATCTAAAAAATAATCGGAAGGATTCTCGTCCAAAATCCAAAATCCATAAGTATTACGGATGCGACTGTTGCCGTATTAATAGCTCATCATATTTATTACACTTTGAACCGAACCTTTGTCCCCCTGTTACACATAGACTTAAAATATCGTTGGACCACCGTTAACGCTCTTGCATTAAATGTCAACGTTTCAGCCACGAGGATAGCGTAAAGAGAAACTATGACAAATGGTAGACTAAATAATAAATGAATAAATAAATGTATTTAAAAACACTAAAAGAATTCATAAAAAATCCCTCGTAACTTTACCAAATCCATATGGTAAGTAAATATCTTACAAAGAAATCCGGTGATCAAAAACACTGTCCAGAGATACGACTTCAACCGTTGCAAATGATAACTTATAGATCTTCAACTGTACCAACTTACCGCTTCTGTATGCTTCTAGGGAAAACAGCCTTTTGAAAGCCTCCAAACCTGGCAGCACGAAACTCGTCGGAGATTGTATGCGCCCGGTCGAAAGAGGAGCGCCGCCAAGTTCCTACAGCTTGTTGCCCTTGCAGATTTTCATACAGGCGAGTGCGATATTAAAATTAGTGTGCTCAAAACATTCAAATAAATTACCGCCTTAAGCGATGTGAAAAGATCTTTTTTTCTTGATCTACATAAACACAGCAGTGGAAGTTTTATTTTCACTCATAAACATGAGTTAATATCTCGATACGGGACTCAGCCAGTAAAAGATCTGATTTCTCATTATAAGATCTTAGACTCAGTGGAAGTACTTTCACAGACACCGTGTTAAAAACACGATCGCCTCTAGGTGTTTGTTATTGAAACAGCTACTGAACTGTTGGGCAGAGATAGCCCTATTTAATTCCTCGAGGGGCAGACTGCTGATGTCATTTACTATGTCAAACGGTTTTTTTCCTTTTCTTTTGCTGTGGAGGTGAACAAGCTGTATCAACAAGAGGAGACTTTCATTAACGCATGCGGTACTGTTTTGTGCCACACCCACTTAACGTGAGTTTTTTGTTGTTGCTTGCTGATCAACTCTATGTACCCGAGTAATTTAATGAGTTTCATTTATCAAAGAAAATGCGCAGTAATGTCCCAAGAGATTCATTAGTCCACAGCGATGTTAAATGGATTGACGTTTGTTTTCTGTGCACCGACATGCAGTTCACCTGTTGAATAAGGCTCAGACGATAGCGCCACAAAATAAAGAACGAGAAAAGAAAAGAACATTTTTTGACAAATGCGATTTCCTGACTCATTTGCTAACTACAAAATTATATTAACCATTCATAAAGTTTTCACTCTACTGACGACACAAACAATGATCCAGTGCTCAGAGGGGTTAAAATGGTATAGTTTCATTACTATACTGAAAAATGTAGTTGTTAACTTTCCTTGAAGACGTTATCCATCCTCACTTAGTTGAACCAAGCCAGTGTGCAAACTCAAGCCTAACTTGATTGAATTATTGACTATTGACTATTTGTTTAGTCAAATTTTACAGGATGTTTCATCTCCTGTACATTTTTTAATATTTATTTGTTATGCCTCACTGCGAAAGGGCCTGTAAATCTGTATGACAGGTCACACCCAGGTCTCCATGTCACATTTCAGGCGCACATAAACATGATCTTGTGCGTAATGTTACTTCTCTGCTATTAGATCAATGAAAGATAAGGCTGAGAGCATTCATACTGCTGTGATAAGAACCCAGACTGTCTCCAGATGCAATCACACTTTCTCTGCATATTACATACTGTTCATTTCTCCGTGCATTCCTGATGCTAGATTACATGACTGTTATGACTGGAAGTGTTAATGGGTGTGTCTTGCCTCTAATATCCTTTTACACAGCCTACAGTTGTGTCAGTATGACTACCCAGTACTGATTGCATAACTGGTGATTATGATTTTGTGACTGATTTTCTCAAAACTGTTGATTTTGTTGTGCTGACCATTGGATCTGGTGTTATTATGTGGTTATTTTTTTGTTAATATACACAAACGAATTCCAGAGTCATAATTCAGCACTTATGCAGGCTGAAACATACCACTGATCAAAGTCACCCGTGATAGTCACGCATGGGCAAACTGCATTTTGTAGGTTTAACAGAGGTCATATCAACATTATTCTAACCTTGACCGTGACTACTAAAATGAAAATAAATTAGTGGACTGGACAGAGTGAATTCCACTGTACAATTACAAAGAATTCCTAACCCACACACACAGGACACTGAAAATGGAACATCAAACATGACCTCTGCCCTCTCACCTTGAACAGCCTCGTATTTTCACTTCTGTTCTTTCAGTGGCTTAATGAGATGTGAAGGATCTTGGCAGAGCTCAGGGGTAAGGGCATGTCGTGTTGAATAGTTTGCACACTGACCTGCTCCGTTTCCCAGGCACAGGCAGCGAGAGGAGCCTGAGTCAGGCCTGACTTTGCTGAGAATTTATAGGAATATACTGATGCACTGTTCAAACCTTTTGCTCTGATATAGAACTTAACAGCAGTGGTCCCAACAGAAAATGTACCACCACAGCACTCTGAAGTTGAGTAAGTTGAGTATAACAGAGTGAATATAATTGAGTATGATTTCTCCAAAAAACAGGGGGGGTTCAAGGGCACAACACTATTTAAACTGCAGATGTTTGTCTTATTCTATAGCAGACTTTCTAAATAGCGTGCCAAAATACATGTTGTTGATTTTGCACACATATCGTGCCAAAATATGACCTGGAGAGAAAGAATCAGATGTCCGTTCGTGGCCTGTCATGGTCCATTAAGAACAGTCATGTTCCTATTCAGAGGAAGAGTGATAAACTGCGCCTCGTGTTTTCATGTCAAGCTCCAGTGTTCAGTCACTGTTTTAGCCCACTGAGGCAGAAAGCAGTCGTTCCTAATGCCGTGCTAATGAACAGAGAGATTGGTTCTGGATATGCAGTCTACTGGGCTGCACTAAAATCTCTTGGGAAACCATAACAATGAGATTATTCATCTCTCTTTCTATCTTTGACAACAACACTTTGTACTCTTTGATACTTGTCATTCAACTGTCAAAAACAAAGGAGAAGCAACTTGTAAATTTATTAGATAAAACAGGTATTCAATTTATTACAATGCTTGAATTAGAGATAGATTTTATCTGAAATGAAATCAAAGTCTAGACGCCCTTTTTCAAAATACATTTTAACAACTTGAAATATGTGTACAGAATGACCAGGTGTAAGATTTCAGTGGTCAACTGAAACTGAAAAAAATGAGGAGTGTAAGGGTTTTGGATGGTGATAAGTCATCTGAAATTTAAAATCTGTAACTGGCCATGCTATACTGTATATGTAATTAAATTTCGCAAGCTTCTGTGCTGGGAAAAGTGTTTCACTTATCCGTAATACCACAACTGTCCAGGAGAGGGAGCTAGCTGCCATGATTAGGAATTACAAGCATGACCAAAGGACCTATGAACTATTACAGGGTCTCCTTGCTGCAATCACTGTTTTAGTGGGTTTACCATAGATCCTTGTTGAAAGATATTTTATGGAATAAGTAAGGTTTATAGAACAATAAGACAGGGACATATATCCCCTTTGGAAACATAATAAATGAGATTTTGAAAATGGACCTGTCTTCCTTACTCATTAAACAAAGTCAAAAGTTTCATACAAAGCATACATGGCATATGTGACCAATTCATGCAAATGTGCTGAAATTCAGCGAGTGCAGTACTGAAGGTTTGTGCTCCTTACTAACCAGCTAGACAGTCCCAGCTAGGAGAAACCCACCCATGTTAGGGCAACCATCGCTGACTAGGATCGGTACAGATCAACTCCACAGAGGCACTCATCAATACATCTGAGATTTAAAGCAAACTGCAATCAATGAGAAGATGGATGAGCTCAGCTCATAAACACACGCACACAGAGAGCTGATTTACAGGGACCTGTGTGTGTGTGTGTGTGTGTATGTGTGTGTGTGTGTGTGTGTGTGTGTGTGTGATGGAATGCCTCATGCTCAAACACATTGTTGTACAACATGATTTAAAGTCCCACTATACTGAACAGTCTACAGAGACAAATGCACAGTAAATAAAATCACTTGTTGGTATATTGCATATCAGACATTTCAGTGTGCTTTGCCTGGTGTTTGCACTGCATTGTGTTTTGGATGATTTATGCACTCAAGTTGCATGCAGAGTTGTGTTCAGTCCGCCTTCACCTCACCATGATCTGTGAGGGAGGAACTATATGCAGCAGAACAGAACAGTGTGTACACAGTCTGTTAATAGTCTACAGCTTCAGAGGAGCAAATATATTATTAACTGGTAGGATATCAGTCTATTCTTTCAATGTAGTGGACTCTTAAAAAAAAAAAAAATTTTAAGGGTTTCTTCTGACTACCTGAGGTATGTTTTTGTCTCCACTTACAATACTGATATATTTAAAAGGAAAGAAAAATGAACAATCAACGCCTATCACAATATGTTGTAAGCACCCAGCACGCACTTGTAGTGAATGAGAGTGGCTGTTTTCTCCTTCAGTGTTCCACTTGAAATATCGTGAGGGTAATAAACATTGATTAGAGCTAACAGAGAAGTACCAGAGCATCTCTCTTTCCTTCAAGGGGTGTCTATGAATTCACCTGTTACAAGGGGAGGGGAGGGGGGGGGGGGCAAAAAGCAACATTTCATTAAGAAAAAAGGATGTTATATGGATAGTCATTGTGCTTTACAGTGATTCACTGAGTTGTACATACAAAGAGAGACAGGGTTTTATTTAAAAGGCATTCTAGCTTGGCAAAATAATTGAGAAAATGAAAAAGATCAATTTTCCAAAACTTTCTGAAAATATCTTTCACTTGCAAAATGATTGATTACAAGCAATCGTCCATTTATGTTAGTAAAGTCGATACAGAGCAAGGTTGAATCAAAGAGTGCTTAGAATTTCCAAGATTTCAAAAATAAAGCTCTTTGGAAAAAAAAAAATAAAGGCGCTACAAGCAGACCAAATAAGGACACAGTAATGTAGGAAATTTTTCAATATTACATAATGATCACTATCAAGACGACAGGACAAAAGCGACTTGTAGGGTTTTTTAAAAGTTCAGTCGGAGGATTTTGTCGTTTTAACAGGGCAAAGGCACAGCTGTACAACAGAAGTATTCCTCTTCACTATGCAGTCTGGAAACAGCTTAGTGTATACAACAAGTCTATACCACAGATACACCTATTTATTGAGACCTGGATATAATGATGATTAATTGAATAAATACAAACATAAATATTGAGAGTTTACAACCCAAGGTGTATTTCACAATATGACATTTCTCATTTACTTAAGCTAATTTGAATAAACATACTCTGAATAAGGTATTTTAGCAGTCACATCTCAAAACACTTCAGTTGTCCAGTGTCCACTCCCTTTCTGAGAGTAAGAGATACAGAACTTGATTAGAAATTGTGTTTCATTGTTGCATTGTCAATATATCAGCACAAAATGTAGAATGTTGTTTTTCAGCCTAAAGAGATTTGCTGATGATATGCAAAAGTTAAGACCTTGGAAAACGATGATAATGCCAGCATAAGTAACATAAACATAATCACAGCTATTGCAAACAATCTAACATAAGTAATGACTCACGGGCCACATGTTTAGGGTGTGAAGAAAAAGTTTTGATAAATTTTGACTTTCAGTGTGCAGTTTCAGCTACACCAGTGCGTAGTCAAACTGCCCTCTCTCCAGTCCATCCTTGTGCTCGGTCCAAGAAGAGGACGGCATACTGCTGTAAGGGTCCAGAAGGATCCGGAAACACCGAACCAGCAGGAAGAGCAGGAACAGCAGCAGCAGCCCCACCAGAAACAGGGTCGTGTTCTGCTCCGTGTCTCTGATGAGACTCAGACCCGCGGTACCCCCGGGGCTCGGAGGTCTCTGAGACCAGAACTCATAGTCCAGCAGTGGGACATCGCTCATCTTCCCAGCAGGGCAGAGTCACTGAAACTCACGTGAGAAAGGAAGATAACGGCGCCGTAGGTCGAAACATCGAGAGCGAGTCATAAACCCACACAGCCTGCCTCTGCAATTCCTCAGGAGCAGTTTCAACAAAGCCCAGTCAGGCAAAAGGCATTAAATGCTTCTGCACACCTGTTAATGCAAAACTGGCCAAAGTCTTCTCCTGACAAGCTGGTTGCCTGCAGCTCAGGGGACTGTAATAGTGAGGAGAACATAAGCGAAGTGAAACTGATATCGCAGCCCGGGAACACGTGTCTGAAAACAAATAGAAAGCCAAGCTGTGAATATCTTAAAAGACCTTGATCTTTAGACAAAAGGGATCAGTGGTGACGATATAAAAGAGAGGCTTTGTATTATAGACATTTTCGAAAACTTGACCCACGGTTTCAGTCCTGGTCACAGATTTTACTTTCATTGCTGATCAGCTCCTTTTAGGAAGATGTATCAAACGATGGCGGATTGGGATCAAGGGTCTCTGTTGCTCTTCTGACTCAATTCAACAGTGGCGTTTATTTCTCTCTTCGTCAGCACTGAAGGTTTAATTTATCACAGCCTGAAATGAAAGACAGAAAATAAAGATCTAATACGATTCAAAGAAGCCAAAGAAAAGACATTTGAAGATTGCAAAGAACAGACCTGTGAGTGTCAGTAACAAAGAGGGAAAAAAAATCTAAACTTTAGCTATAAATACACTATGACAATATCAAATCCGTAAATGAAAAGTACAAATAATTTAACAATACAATGAAATCTCTCAAATAAGCTTAGCCCTGCATATAGCCCCACATTCCCATAGAGATTTAATGGGAGAAAAGGAAGGCTAAGCAGCCCAGTCTGCAGTCAGCATATTCAATTCCAAGTGGCACCTCAGCCTCTCCTGCAAAGACAAGTTAATAGCCAGGGGTAGACGATCCAGGCCAAAGGGCTATCTTTAAAAGTGTTTTAAGAAAGCAGAGATCATAAAAACAATCTCTGCATCAATTATCAAATGGCCCCATATGATGAAGCTCAATATTTGAGCACCAGAAAGTAAAAGCTTTACAAGTTGAAATTACAGCTTTGCTTAAACTGTACAATGCTGTTCTGGCATATTCAGAGCTAATCTAAATTCAATGTGTACGTCTTATGGTTTTGTTCAGCATTGGTCTTGCTAGGTTTATCACTATCCACGACTGAAAATTTACATCTTACACAATATTTCTGAAAAAAAGAAGAAGAAGAAGAAGAAGAAGAAGAAGAAGTTGCCGGGAGAACAAAGGATATTCCTTGAAAGAACTGAATTGATCAGGTAGTCACAGATCAAGGTCGAGACGCACTGATCCACTCGAGAGATATCGTGCTGTTCACAAGCATTAGAAAAATCACACTCCGATGTATGTATTCTTGTGCGAGCTTCCCTATTAACTGATACGGAGTAAAAGACGAGTCCACATTCGATTCACATTGGAGATAAAAGGTTTAACAACCAGAAGTAAAAGTGGAGATTTGGCTTTTAACGAAAGGATTAAACACGAAATATTTAGAAAAATGTTATTATGTTACTATGGACCCCTACAACAGGACACTGACTCAAACAACTTCGATTTCAGCGATTGAAACATCAATAACTACAGCACCTTCACCCGCAGCCCCCTATACGTACGAATTACAAATGCTGTATAAGGATTACTCACCATTCCAGCATGTTTTCGCTCGTTTGATGAACTGTGTCCAAATGGTTAGTTTGTTGCCTCGAAGTGCGCTCCCTGAGTGTTCTGACTGCTGACACACGCACTTGCACTTGACCAACAGCCCACAGACATTCCTCATGTGCACTCCTCTCCATTGGCTGTTATCTGCCCGCTCGCGGTGTACATCTGTTCTGGCAGTATACTATCACACGTCAGCGTCTCGAACACAAACCAAAGTGGCATCATGATAAACTCTGCTCTTTTTCTGTTTAATCTCTACATGTCTTTACGATTAGAAATGCGTATGTAGCAAAATAAATAAATAAATAAATGAAAAATTAATTTTAGATTTAACAGTTTAATTTAACAATTTGTCCCATGGCTATGATTTCTGTATTGAATGCATCGTTGCAATGGGAAGTTTTCACTGAATAGTAACCAAAGTGTGGTTTAATTTCACAAAGTCATAATCAGAGATTAAAATAAAGGCTTCTACATGCAATAAAATACAGCAGAGCAAATGAGGAATGATTGGGCACGTTACGTAGTTAAGTAATTAGAATATAACTACAATTTGGTGGTTATTTGTGGTGGTCCACAAATAACTACATTAGTCTACAGATAACTTCGTGATATTACACCAAAAGTGCCGGTTGTTTCTTTGGCAAAATGGTCAAATTTAAAGGGCACCTACACAGCACCAGCTACACTGCATGTAAGCATCTGACATAAAAAAGTGATAATTTTAATGACTTCTCTTATAATAAACCTATTTGATCTCAGAATAGCCTTGCCTGTTTTCTTGGCATCTCCATTTAAATGCAATATAGAAAAGTTTCATTAGGGAAAATAACTCATTTCTCAGAAGGCCAGGCACTTTGAAGCAGAGAGTATATTTCATGCTGTTGGCTTGTGAACCATGCACAGAAAGAAGCAATAATTTTCTGTTCTCCCAGATGGCCAGATCCTGACACTGGTTAAGAGTTTCAGTGACTAGGCTCTTTGTGAAGTCTTAAACATCCCCCACATTGCTCAGATACGATTTTATTTCAACAGCTGTGCTATAAACTGGATTATAGACAAGTGGAAGAGCGAAGGGCTTATTATCTGGTTTCCACATGTGCATTACACGGTGGTTTATCATTCAAATTTAATTTAAGAATTTAACTGTTTAATTCACTGTCAGAGTTTATTCAAGTCTTTTTTAATTTTCTCACTGTTTTATGTAACCTCCTACAAACTTGATTAAGAAATTGTTTAACATGGCAAATGATTATTTTTTGGAGCAATTGTAGTCTTCAAAAAATCTTTCCTCTTTTTACTCAGGCTCTTTTTGAAGGTCAGCATTTGTGATTGTTTCCCTGCTTCTTTGGTGATACCAGCGTGTTTTGAAAAGATCAAATGAGAAGAGAAACAATACGGGGAAAAAAAGCTACCTATTAAATGGAGAACATTTTACATGCCTGTTTAGGATGAATTCAAAAGCAAATAAAATTATATGTTGGACCTGGCAAGAGTTCTCAGTAAAACTTGTAATCAGGAAAACATGTTATTAAATGCTCACAGAATATTAAAATTTCTTAACTGGAGTGCAAGAGATTTCCGCTGCCACATCAGCCTTTAACGTCACGACACCCCTGTGCTGCCACTCCAGCATAATCACTCCATTAAAGAATTTATGAAACCAAGATGAAACCAAGATGCTTAAGAGAGTAAATAAAAGATGAGGTTCAGTGGGATTCCTTGGAACACCTATGTGGGTTTCCCTTGGGTACCCCGCCAAGGTGTAATTAATGGGCACCAGTTCGTGACAGCACCTTGTAATGTGGTAATAAACCCTTTCAGCACAGTCCTTTAGGCGAAGAAACTAAGCTTGGAAAGTAACCCTTCACATGTAATGTCATGTCAGACACACTATTATTATAGTTATTGATGGAGAACTGAGGGAGAAGCATGACCTGAACATGTTGCTCTGACCACATTACACCTAAGGACCCAAGTCGATGAGAGCGAAATTCAATTTGAATTCTGTGCCTCAAGGTGTATGGAAGACAATAAATTCTAGCGGTTAAGGATAGACACGGTGCTGTTTGTTTAAAAAATATATGAAGTAACATCCATTTAGAAGGCAGTTTCACTGTCCTTACTGGTATAGTTTGTGCCATGACTGGACCTCAGGTCTCTGTTGCACAAGAAGAATGGAGCATGATGCAGAGGGCACAATCCACCAGCCCTGTAATATATCAGCTTGCATTAAGCAATAACATATCTCTTTTCTTTCCTGTCCCTGAGTGCTTCTGAGATCGGTCTGTTATAGTCAGCAGTAACACACGCTCTCCAGGGATGAAGCCATAGCTTCTCTTCATTGAATTCTTACTGTGACTGCCTGGCTCACAGTGGATTTTGGCCCGAAGGCTGAGAGACAACATTCTGTTTATCTATTGTACCATTAAGTCATACAGAATAAGAAGCCGCAGGAGAGACGTCATCAGCTAATGCTCCCATTAGTACAGTAGGCAGAAAGTATAGTACCAAATGCTTTTAATATTAGTTTATGATGGTGCAAGACAATACAAAGGAAGAGACAGCAGTGTTGTGGGAGCAGGTCCAGGTTGACTTCAATATTTATTTACATACATATTTATTCTCCAACAATTTCCTATCCAGTCACAGGTTATAGGCATTTTCAGTGTAGCTTTATGAAGAACTGTGTTGTAATTTACAGAACATCAGTTTTCAGTTCTTTGACAAGGCCTCTCTCATTAAGGACCCATTCCACATGTTTCTTCATGGCATTCAGGAAAAGGAATATTACCCAGATCAAAGATCAGTTTTAACTTAATCATTATACTGTTTTTTGGGGGTTTTTTGTGATCAAAGTGGATCCATATGATAGATGTTGAGAGAGTTTGCCAAAAGCCACAGTACAAGCACAGAGAATATAGCTTTGGGCAATTCATGATATGACGAATAATATCATCATAATATTTGCAAGGATCAAAATGGTGTGCACCACATTTCCATTGGAGAGGACTGTATGAACAGCTACAGATAGCAAGCACAAGAACAAAGAGAAGAATTAAAGACTCAATCATCTCACACCCCACCCTCTCTCTCTCCCTCTCTCTCTCACTCACAAACACACACCCAGTGGAGACCACAGAAAGTCATAGTATTATTGTTCTTACTTGTAATCACATAAATGCAACAAAACAAATAAACGAAAAAGCACAAATTCAGCATTTCATTTTAAAAATCCTTGTATAAAAATGAAAAAACGACAATGAAAGAAATGAAGAAATTACAAATGCAGTATTATGTCTTTGGTCAACACACATAGCGGATAATGTAACAGAGATGAAGTAAATAAATGGTCCTGTCTACTGTTAAACTGTCTAACAGTATTAAATGTTTTAAAATCATCTTATACATCAATCTTACCCATTTCACTTCCAATTTTCAATTTCAATTCACCAACACCATATTGGTCACACAGAACCAACACAGACTTGTTTACTCAGTGAGCAGGGGACCCCATTACAAGTATGGAAAAAAGGCTTAAAAAAATAGTGTATAATATACATAGCAAATAATATCAGAGGAATGCTGTGCATACTTACATGCAGAGTGAAAGTTTTCAAGTACATGTCCTTGAACGAATCCTGTCATAGGTTTTGAGATTTTTTTTATTCTACTGACAAATTCTGTCCTTTGAGGTTACAGTCTTTCATCCTTTCAACAGCAGTTTAGGTCTCACCTAGTGTTTTGACCTTCAGCTATGTTATAACAGATCAATGAACTACTCCTAAAGACTGAAACTATGATTGAGTAGCACTCTTCTGACCAGTGTGAGTTTCTCTAAGAAAAATGAATCTCTCCACACTAGGGTCAATCTCTCTCAAAATATCTAGCTTTTTTTCAGGCTGGCAAAAGACACAACTATAAACATGTTCCATTTATGAGCAATAGCACTAGATGACTACAGAGTTCACACTTAAATCCCACACTTGTGAACCGTCAGTCATGTAAAATACAGTATTTTCAACCAATAACAACACTTTTATTACTGAAACTGGATTCAATAAGAACGCTAACAATCAGATGTGTGGATGCCATGTAATACTGAGTGTCCTTAATAAGCGGAGGGGAATGGAGCATGACCTGACATTCTTCAGGGCTATTGTGCAGATGAGAGTATAAAACAGCCTCACTTCAGAAAGACTGCATCATTATCTGTATTAGCTGCCTCAAAGGAATTTCTATTTTCATCTCACATTACACATCTTTCACTTATGTTGATAATACACACTGCGTGGTTGAGAAGGGTGTTTAACTTCTAAACTGGATCACCTTTTCCTGACATTAATGTAAACATGACAGCGACCAAGCTTTGATTCTTTGATTTCGTCTTTTTTTGCCCCATGAATCGACAGTCTTTTGTCCTGCCGGTCTTTTTTTGTATTTTTCAGTCTGTGGTCATACAGTGTTACCATTCATGACCAGTATGACAATATCAATATATATCAATGTTTATAAATATTAATAACCACTAGACATCGACATATTTCAATACTCATTAATAATAACAACCACTAGATTTCATTGGAACATTATAAGATGCAGGAAGTGACTTGCAGTCTGTATGAAATGGACAGTAGTACATTTGTCTCCCAGGCAGTTCACATTGTGTAGTTGGTGATGAGGTATCTGCTCTTGTATACATTTTGTACATAGATTGTAATATATAATACCTATTAAGAGTAACCAGGGTTTGTGACCACCCCAAACACAAGTTAGAGGCCAAAGGGAAGACAAGGTCTGAAATTAAGTAGGACTTTGCCATGCAAGACAACTAAATTAAAAAGAGAGAAAAAAAAAGTTATAGTGGAAGCCAGCATGAGAGGTTCTGACCAACACTACCAGTCTCTTGATAAGTTAATATGTTACATATTCTATTCTTTGTTGCGTTCTCATTAAGAAAAAGCCCAACCCCAACAAAACAGTAAGCACCTTACTGTGGACAAACACACACAGCTCACCATAAACACAACACACCGTCAGTTATTCTAGCCCCACTGGCCAGTGACTGAACAGACAGGTGATGTCATTGTGTATGCGTATTCATGCAAATGTGTCTCAAACACGCTCAGGACTGGATTGCTCCTCTGACAGGCCTGTTCCATTTGAATGCAGGAGTCTGTATGTTTGGTTTGAGTGAGTGTTTACATGCTTGTCTACCCACAGCAGATCCTATTCAAAAAAGGATCCACGCTGAACCTTAGGATATGCCAATAATGTGTGTGTGTGTATTTTTTCCAGGCACTTCCTGTCCACAGTAAAAGTAGCTTACAGGACCTGTTCGGTACTGGATGCAGAGACGTCCAGGAGTCTCCAGGCAGCGTGAGGGTTAAGTTCCTCCTGATCTCGACAGAGTGCCCACACGTACATCATCCTCAGGACTTTCTCCTGAACACATCACACAAAGAGCACACACACAAGCATGTGAGGACACGTCAGGACACACCAGGGGGGTCTATACCCATCTACCTGGACACTGTAGTGTGAACAGCGCTTGGGCAAATAGAAGGCTCAGATTCTAAATCCACTCACTGGATCTCCCTCCACAATCTCTCCTTTAGGACTGCGAATCACCATGACAACCTGGGCCTGGAAAGTGATGATAAGTACAGGCCCTTGCTCCATTATCTTACCCATTGCCAACTAAGAGAGAGAGAGAGAGAGAGAGAGAGAGAGAGAGAGAGAGAGAGAGAGAGAGACAGAGAGAGAAAAAAAGAGAGAGAGAGAAAAAGAGAGCGAGGGAGGAAAAGGATTGGGAGATAAATATTAGTCTTGAATTATACTGCGCCATTGATATGTTTAAAAACTGATGTATATAATCCCGTTCTTCACTCACGTCAACATTATCAATATCCAGGACCTTAGACTGAAACTGCAGGCCCATAGCTATGGCTTGTTGGATTGGATGTGCTAGTTGACTGTATGTCTACACAATAAAAGAAATAAGGGAAGACAACAATTATCAAGTCAAAAGTTATTCAGTCAAACATGGTCAATAATCATTTACAGTACTTATGGAATATTCCAAAATGTTTAAGTAGTGAGACTTCAGTGATAGATAATATCTTCTCTTTTATGTTACAATGGTACAGAAACAGTGTTTAGACAAAAATACATTTAGAAATCAGTGTACAAACAAAAGAATACTTACTGCTTCATAACACCAGTCTTTAAGAACTTCAAGCTCTCCACGAATCATAGCCTGAAAAACAGGTTAAGAGCAGACATGCATCAGATACGGCTGGATTCCCTTCTTCTTGGGTAACTCTGCCAAGCATTACTGTAATTAAGTTCTCTTGAGGGGTATCTCTTTTTTTTTCATGAAAAAATAGTAAGGGGTACATGATAAAAATGTCAGTGGTAACAGCAATTTAATAAAACGCATCTGGTGTTGAGATGCAAGAAGGAAATGAACTAACTTCAAGTATGTTAGGGATGATGTCGTATTCACATTGCCTCAGAAAAGAGTCCTTATCAAAATTAGGATCTGCCCTCAGGATCTCTGTTAGCACCTCTGACATCTCCGTTTTAGAGAACAGCCCACCTGACCAGAAACAAACAAACAAACAGTAAATATCAAAAGATACGGTCACAGAATGGCCTTCAAGAAAAACTTCAGCTTTTTGAGGATACTGTAGCAGCATTTCTTAACACACAGGGAAAAATTTGTACTCCTCAGAGAAAATGTAACTTGGATGACCCTTTGGATGAACACTCAGTGTGAACTCCTTTAAATCATAGGATCATGACTAATCAGAGTCAGTAAAGTGGGAGAATGGGGAGACAAGAGATAGGAATGAGAGTTTACCAATGAGGTCAGTGACTTTGTCTGTTACAGCACGGGAGGCTCTGATTAAGACATTATCACTCTCATCATACTTCATCTTCATTTCAAAGAACCCTGGAGAGAGCAAGAAAATATGCGATTAATAACAAAACTTTTTACAGCACAGATTACGTCATACCGATAATACAAAAGTTAAGTCTCAAGAATATTAACCACACCGAACAAAGCTGCCTGGACTCCACAGTTACAATTGTATAGACATTTTCAAAGGTAGCATGATTTTAGCACCATCTAGTGTCTCATCTGTGAAATACATACCTAACATACCTAAACATCTGTGAAATACATACCTAACACCTAACATAACTGTACAGTACAAATATAACAGCTAAACTCAAATTTAAAAAAACAAACAAACAAACAAAAAAAAACATTTATAACATTTATAAGTGGTCTCTCACTATTGAAAACCATGTTGTTGTCCTTGAAATCCTTCCATTGTTGAAACCACTTTGAGTCTTTATGAAGAACAACTCCCATGGCCTCTCTGAAAAACATCAATCCACATTAACCACATGAAGTCCCATGAAACTCATTATATCTGTTTGAAACTGGCGGAGAGAGTCAGGACTTACTCGTTGGCCTCAAACACTCGAGCCTGATTTTCGGCTCCTTTAAATGAGAACTCACTCCTCTTCCTCAACTGGGAAGGGGCACGGTAAGGCCCTCCCTGTGCTACATCATCAATCTCTCTCTTCACCTTTTCCATACCCTGTAATCATCAAATCCAGACAGATAAAAAAAAAGTGAAACAAAAGCCGGTTTCTCACAATTATGTTCCCACAACCCCCCCCCCAAAAAAACACAGTTCACTTCATTTGAGCTTTAATTAGAGAAATGGCCCTTAAAGTAATAACAGAGAATCTGCCTGTGGCTTTAGCTGTTTGATGATCTGATTCAGGCATAAAGAGACTTCCTGTTACAGATGACACACTGTTCATTGCTAGAGCAGACACTACACTGAAGGATTTTATAGTATGTGATGCAGCACAACTGTATACTCAAAATTTACACAGACGAAGTCTCTCATGGTATTGTTCATTTGAAATTTACTTAAGAACAACTACCGTACAAAAAGCTTTACATGAGTTCTCTCTGTTTTTATGGAGTATCTGACCTGTGAGATGGCTTGGAAAGCACTGGTTTTTCCCAAAGCTTCTCCACCCCTCGACACGGACTCTGCTGAATGTTTTGCAGTCTTGGCAGCCTCATCCACCCCTTCCTTAATCTTTTTCCCCAGCTCCGAGCGACCAACTTCCTCAATGCCCTAAAAAGTTTAGACACAGCATCAGACTTTTGGCCCCATTTCACTATACTACACATACATATAGATGTTCAGTGCCCAGAACACAAATGTAAATATTTAGTTCAACAGAAATCACTGTGGTGAAATTTAAAAAAACCTGAAAGGTACGATTTGTCAAATATGTATGTTTGAGTATGTATTAGCCTACCACTAAAGTTTACTTTAGCACTATGCAAATATTAACAAACTTGGTTGCAAATAGGTTATTTTGGATATAAATAAGTGCCTACTATGTAAAGACATTATTTGCATGCTTAAATTTAACTTCAATACCAATTTTGTCTAAAGCTCTTGAGTGGAGAACTCACCTCTTTGACAGTTTCAGAGAGAGAGTCTAAAGTTCTCTTGAAGACCTCAGAGGCCCTGACCGTTTCAGATTCAATGCTTTTCTGGGGAAAGGAATATGTAACAAGTCATGGTCAATGATGAGACTAACTGAACACACAAAAAGGGGAAAAATCAGATTTTGAATTCTATCTTTTTGTACGAAGTTACCAGTTTATGGAATTATGAGATCAACTTTGTTGTTTAGCGTTTCAAACTGCACTAGCATTGGTAAAAACCTAGTAAAGAAAGTCTGTGGTTATGGCCAGTTTTAGCTGTCCTTTGCTTCTTCTTCAAAGATCTGACTTTAGGAGTTCAGCGCTTACATATTTCCTCCTGGCCTGTTGCAGGGCATCAGACTCCTCCAGACGCTTCGCCTCCTCTCGGAACTTCCTGATGTTCTCCTTCATCTCCTTGTTCTTATGCAGCTCCTGCTTCAGTGAGTCCACAAACTCTCCAAGTAAACCTTTCCGACCTCCACCCCCACCTGAGGAGTAGCGTTGCTATATGGCACCATAGACAATGCCTCAGTTATTAAATTACTGTAGGATGTTATATGGCACATAAGTGTACTCAACAGTGTCAAGCTACCACTCATTGTCAGAACGTTTTAAAGTACTTTACTGTTAACTTCAGGGGAACTGTTCTCGATCATTTAGAATGAGTGACTCGGCTGAGAGGCTACGGCTGAATGTGGAAGGAGAAGAAGATACCACTCCTTGACTGACTGAGGTAATCGTTATAATGTCACATTTACTTACCTGTAAAGATACATTCTGGGAACCGTAGATTCCGCTGACCTTACTGTTGTTAAATGTGGAGATGATGGAACATGGTGGCAGAACTTTATGGCTCTTCCGTAAGAGCTGTAGAGAAAAGTCTTACATGGAATATCTGACGATGGAACCATCGTTTCTAGCAGTATTAGGCACCTCTTAGAATCAGATTGATCAAACACCGTATGCTGGCACATTTATCAACACTGAAAACATTTTTTATATCTACACGCATTTTCAATTAGTTAATCACGCAGTCACCGCCTGAGCATGACAAGAGGCCAGATGCTGTCCCAAAACTCAATCAGTGTTCTATGCCACAGATCAACACACCACTGTCGTAAAGACATGACATGCTGATCTGTAATAAATCTGTAATTACACGTAACGAGGGAGAAACATTATTTAGCTGTCTATATGCCTTCCTTGTCAGTTGTCACGGTTAGCAAATGATACGTTATGTGGGCGGCAACCGACATGTGGGAGACCTTGTCTCTGCAATGCGTAGTAACTGGTGCAAAGAACGTGTGATAAAAGCGACATCGCTCAATCTAGCGATACTGTGTAGGTCTAGTAAGACCGTATCTACACCAGCACTCTAAATATAATGTCGAAAAATGCCCGCAATGACATGGAAATTATTGATATAGTTTCGAACTCACCTCAGAACACCGACACAAGGACGCCGCCATCTTGAACAGGGCACGCGTAATCTCTGATCATCTGACCGTCTGACGAAATGTGAGGGAGGCAACCATGTGCTAAAGTTTAACAAGACAAACGGTTACACTGTAACCAATGAGAACTACCCATTGACCTGACCTCTATATCATAAATGGAGCCACACCTTTTGGGCTTGTAGCCTGTCCACACAGTATTGTTTACTTATTAGCTATGTTAGATTCGTTAAAATATGTAGATGTTAATACGACTTAGCATTTGTTGGTTGTGTTGGTTTTGTTTGAAATTTATGAAATGTGAACTAGCAGTACAGTCTGCTTTTACTGAGACTGAAGCCCGTATCTAACTACGAATCAGCAAAAGTTTTATTTTCTACACTGCGTTAATACATCTGTAATTTGGTTAGATTACTGAGCGATTAAGACACATATAAAAGTGCCACGCAACAAAGACTATACATGAATCCGAAACCATACCTTAGTTCATGAACTAAGGTGTGGTTTCGGATACATGTATGTGCACTTAAAATTCAAAGAAAATTAAGGTTCTTCACTTCAAACCCCTCTATTGCTTAATTCTTATTTATGGTTGCATACATCGAAGCTTTGAGAAGGACCGCACAATGCGAAATAACTGTCAAATAAAGGACGCCGAGACGGTGACTTAAATAGCTTTTTTTCCACGGTGCTGTTTAATATTTTCCTGCTTTGGCCACTGCTTAAAACAATTAGCAACTTCGCTGTTGTTGTGTATGCTTAATAGGCCTGGTTTTACTGTTTATGAAGCGCTTTAATTGCCAACAGTGCCACCAGCTGTAAGGTATGGGAACATACCACGGGACTCCTCCCCTTCTGCAGAATCAAGAGATCCCTCTTCCTGCGGTCAGCTATATGTGACAGCCAGCTTTGGCGCATTGTCTTTACTATTTAGTTTTGATTTTTTTCTCCTTGTGTGGGTCACTCGGAACGACGTTCATTGTTTTGTCTCATTCGTTTTGGACTATAGGTCGGAGTGGTCTTCTCTAAAATGGGCAACAGAGACGATGAATACGATTTCTTGTTCAAAGGTAATTTCTGAGGACTGCATTCCCTTGTATTGTAGGTTAGCGTCAATAATCCTTCCTTTGTTTCATGTTCAGTGCCATATCCACGTTTCTTACAACATGTCATGACAAAAGTTGCGTCGTAATTATTCGAGAAATGTGTTGTAATTTCTCTACGCACCATGGGCTCGTTAGAAAATCATTGCCGCTATGGCTATATAAAAGCTGTCATTGCAACATAGCAACGCCCGCAGCTGCATCAATGGGATCGAATAGCAAAACATCTGTTTTCACTTTCCTGGATGTTTTTACATTGAGTGTATACATATACAGTGGGGTATCTGTAGGTGAAAAATATTATCCGTGTAAATGAATGTTGAAAACGAATTGTTTAGCAGGCTACGCATCATAGATGACCCACAAAATGAAGTTCTTTGTTCAGTCATACATTACTGTTTTGCTAGATATTTCATATTCAAATGATCTCCCAGAAACTGTTGCCTGTCATGTAACATCCAATTTATCGCCCTGACAACACGTCACTGTCGAACAGATGATGCTATAGGCTACTTTGAATGTATGATGGATTTTAAAACGATACTAAGCTATTTTAATTCTGTCAACATCGGCAGTTTTTGACTAACCCGGTTTCAAGAGGTAACCGCTTCCTAGAAACCTCCGTGTTTTCTTGGATAGGCCAGAGAAGCCTCGTTTTTTTTCCTTGAGTCCTTGAGCATTTTACATTAACTGACATCTACTAAACCGTTGCGATGCATCTACCACAATAACCAGTTTTTAGTCCCGGCTTGTTTAACACGAGCCTGAAAGTGGAAGGCGACATTTTCCAAAATTGTCAAGCCGCAAATTTGATGAGTGAAGTCATCACCTTCCCCCAGCGTGTGCCAAATGGACAAAGTTCGGCTTTACACCCTGTGCCTGCCCAAAACATGATGATTTCTTACCGGCTTTGCAGCGCCATCTCTTTGTAGCCCAACCTGAATACTTTCAGTCCCTCACCTGAAGTAGCCAGTTGTGACAGGACACTGGGCCACCGGGAGCTGCCCGAACACGGACAGCACACCTTAGTATAGCTTCTACAAGTGTCTGGAACAAACCCAGGGGAATACCACACCATTCCTTGAGAAGAAATGCCATAATTTGGGGTTTTGTAAATAGTGGTGGATAATGATCTTGGATGAAACCAGAGTCCGGAATCTTCAGAATCTCCCTTTAGTGCTGAATTTGGCTGAAATCTGGTAACTGAGACGGCCATGGCATATTGTTTTAAGGCTTTCATGTTCGTGCTTTCATGAAGCCACTCAGTGTCCAATTTATCCTGTGGCATCCAGCACTGTTAGACAGGAAGAGACCACGCTTGTCTTGATAGGAATGCCTGAATAAAACAATCATTCCAAATGACTTTGATTTCGTTGGTGTTCACCTTCCTGTGGGGGGAAAAAGCATTCAGGCCTGTTTGTATCTTCTGGTGTGTGTCACACATGCACATCTCCACTTGTTGAGAGCAGATAGATAATCTCTGTGACTATAATATTTTTTCTTTCAACTGCTCAGTCAACTGTGTTTGCACCACTTCACATGCATTTTTTTTTTCTGTCTAAACAGATTAATATGAGTCTCTCGGTGAAGGTCTCGACTGACTGTCCTTGATAAAACTGTGACATTGTGTCAGCTGATTTAGAGTTGCCTATCTGCTCTGTCTTGTATCTTGAACTAATGCACTGATATGGTCTCGGAGTATGAGCTGTTGATTACAGTTGACCTTAGTTGATGATGTCTTCAAACGGCAGTGCCACTGCCTTAGCTGTTTACTTTGAACTACCAGGAAGCTAAGCAGTTGTTATTTCTGCCATAAATGCCCCAATAATCTCCCCTCCAAAGTCACTGAAATCTCTCTTAACCACATTGGCCAAAATGATGGGTGACCGCGCCTGTCAGGATTATTACACGTCTCAGACAGTTAGTCAAGTTATTTAGCCAATTATCTCTGAAACAACGGACTATTTTTAAGATCCATCTTTAATTCAGATGTTTCCTTTATTTTGGCAGTTACATGTAGGATTGGATGCCCTATAGTATATCACTCCCCAGTGCCCCAACTGTAGTATTTTTGCTGCGTATATCATAATGTTATGGTACACCTTGTCACTGTCAAAACAGATGCTGAATTCCAATGCATCTGTGTGATTTTCTGCTGCCGTGTGTCGTTCACAGTCGTTCTCATCGGAGACTCGGGTGTCGGAAAGAGTAACCTTCTTTCACGTTTCACACGCAATGAGTTCAACCTGGAGAGCAAGAGCACAATAGGTGTGGAATTCGCCACCCGCAGCATCCAGGTGGACGGAAAGACGATAAAAGCACAGATTTGGGACACAGCTGGACAGGAACGCTACAGGGCTATCACCTCAGCGTGAGTGTGGGGTCTATTGTGTATACTGGATATATTTACCCTTTTGGATGAGTTCTTCAGGCATTACAATGAATACGTGGGTCATGAGAGGTGCTGTGGGCTGGTTTTACATTTGGACATTTACTGACATTTTTAGAGAGCCCCTTGTTCAGGTCTTTACATTGTCTCTGTCTGTATCATTTTCAGCACTATATATGGCTCAGAAGGCTTTGCAAACTGCTGTATGTTTCAGCAAAAATACAAAAATATAACCTCATAAACTCAGGAAATCATTTTTGTTGTTAAAGTAATGTGTGTTTGCTTGTGCTGAACAGTAAATGCTTGCCTCAGTTCTTAAATACGTTTGTCCGCAAATACGGAAAAGTGAATTCAAGGGGTGTGTGTATGTTTGTTGGGGGAGGGCGGGTTCCAACAGGTGAATCATAAAGTTGGTGACTTCTGTTGGATTACCATATTGAGGAAGAATTCAAAAACTGTTGTCCTTGTACTAACACCCTCTCTTGACACCTTGGTAGCTACTATCGTGGAGCGGTTGGAGCCCTTTTGGTGTATGACATCGCCAAACATCTGACCTACGAGAATGTGGAGCGCTGGCTTAAGGAACTGAGAGACCATGCGGATAACAACATAGTCATCATGCTGGTGGGCAATAAGAGTGACCTGCGTCATCTCAGGGCAGTGCCCACTGATGAAGCACGTGCTTTTGCAGGTACACAGAGCCCTGGGTAGGAGAGAAGACGTGAAGAATAGAAGAAACCATTATAAGGGTTGTCACAGATGGCATTTGATGTGAAGTGTTAGTGTTTGTATAAAACTTTCAGTGAAGGGTGGGAATTTGAGGATTAATGAGATGCTCGTGTAGATGTTCTAAGAGAAGATGAAAACTTTTGAACATTGTCTTTTCTTTTTTTTTCCAGAGAAGAATAATCTGTCTTTCATAGAAACCTCTGCTTTGGACTCAACCAATGTGGAGGAAGCTTTCAAGAACATTCTAACAGGTACAGTATATTAATGTCATAAAACAGGCTACTTTTACCACGAACCACTGGCAGGTAAAGTCTGGAGCTGGTGAATGGAGGCTTGTAAATGTAACCACCTGCCTGTAAAAGAGCTGTGGATCGTGTTTATACGATGTTGTAAATGATCTGTAAAATGGAATGAATGTTCTGTTGTGAAAGTGATAAAATGAAATCTGAATCCAGCACTAAGCATTTTCAGTTCACTCAGCAGGTCACTGCCACGCCACGCCACGCCCCGTTAGGAACAATGTCAAATACGGCAATGAGTCATGCTCTGTCAAATGTATCTGTAAAAGTGAAACTGTTTGAATAAAACAGTCTCTGTAGCAACGTCATTCATTAAGAGCACAGAAGCTCTTCAAATACCCTGAAGTGGCTTTAAAGCAGAACTTAGATTAATGAGATCAGAGTGCTGAGAGGCTGGCTTTAATGTTTAAGAGCAGCTGTTCTCATACAAAAGCTGATTGACATAGGGAAATGCTTTAGCACAGATAAACAGCAATGACTCCCTGACTCAGGCTAAAAGGATTTAGCTAAATGTTTGTGGATATGTTTTACTGCTGAATGTGCTTTAGAGCTTAAGGTTTTTGTGACAGAAATAGAGAGATCTTTGCTGCTGGTGTCATTGTATTGAGACTCTTTAACGACAGGATACATGCTCTATGATTTAACTCTTCCTGTGATTGGCAGTAACGCTCGGTTCGATTTCAATACCGTCGGTACATTACATTCAGAATTCACCCCTGAGTTGGAAGGTGCTAAAAAGTATCGTCCGGCGACTCCCCAAACCCTAATTACCTCTCCGACCTGTGCTTTGCAGAGATCTACCGCATTGTATCACAGAAGCAGATCGCCGATCGGTCAGCCCACGATGAGTCGCCAGGAAACAATGTAGTGGATATCAGTGTTCCCCCCACCACGGACGGGCAGAGGGGCAACAAACTGCAGTGCTGCCAAAATCTGTAACCATTACAAACCGTCAACACCCCCCCCCCCCCCCTCCCCAAACCCTCGCCCCCACCAAGACACACATACACCTCCCTCTACACATCTCGCTAAGTGTTGTGCCGCAGGTGTCCTCTCAGTTTTATTTGTGTAATATATATTTTTTCTTTTGATAGCTTGTCAACTCACTTACATACAACTGCCGTGAAATAAAAATTTTACAGTATCTAAACACACCGTCGTGCCTTATTTTTTTGCGACAGCATGTCTTAAAAGCACAGTTCAGTTAGTAGGATGATCTGAAAACAGTCTGGGTAAACACTAATTACTATCATTAGCTGGTGACTGAAAAGGCAAATGGGGGAAAAAAAGAGAAAAAGCTGTCTTTACGCTTCCCATGAGTAATCATGGATTTTTATACCAAAAACCTCATTTTACAGTATGCCCACGAAGATTATTAATGCCGTTCTGTGAAATGTACTGGTGACCGAGACACAAAGGAGCCTAAACCTGAAAGAGGAATCGAAGAGCTCTATTCCTGCCAAATGATCATCACCAAACTGGGAGGCTGTCTCCTCTGTTTCCACTAGATGGTGATATTTCTGTAGTCTCTTAAAGGGCCAGAGACAGACATGGGGTGCTACACATCCTGCCCCTGTGAAACTGTTCTGTTTTCTACACAGAAACATTTCTTTCTTTGCTAAAAAATCATGAGTACTTATATAGGTGCATCTAGTGTCAGAATGTATCCCTAAAAACAGGGAAGGTGCAATCATAATACTACAGTGGTTTTTGTCTGTATGCATTACCACGGAAAAAAATGGGCCAAATGAAAACAACTGCAAACCAGGCAAACAGGTTTAAAGATATGTCAGACAAGAATATTGATGGCATTGTTTTATTATTTCCCTGTCTGTGGTTCATACAGCCAGCTATTGTTTGGCGCCTCGGGCTTTGTCATACTGACATCCGATTTATTTCTTTCACATTTGTCTGGAAATTAACTGTAACACACACACACACACACACACACACACACACACGTACAAGAGAGAGACAAAATGAATATGTCTTCATAAGACTAAATCTATGCTCATATTATGAAAATGAATATACTATAACAATGACTTTCATAAAACAGATTTAAGCGACAGTGCTTGATAATGAATCATTAATACCAGACTGCATGCTCCTGGATCTTCTTTGGGCTGATAATAAAGTGTTATTGTTTGTTCCAGACATGGAATAATCATGAGGGGGTTCTTGTCTGAAAATAAAAATGAAGGAAAATAAACTCATTTGTATAATCGGTGTCTGGGAAATTCTGCACGTCTGGCATATGTGACAAGAAGACATTGTTTCTCTTTCTTTCCTCATGGAATGTGAAATAGTTCAAAAGCAGTCATGCACAGGACGCAATAGCTTCGGAACACAAAACATTAATTATACCGAGGAAATACATGAATCATACAGACATACAAATGTTATTGAAAATAGCCTCATCCAGCGAAGAAATGTCAAAGTCCAGAGTATCAAGTTTAACAACACTTCTGTCTGTGTGAATCTAAAACAGAAAGTTATAATCTTCATCAGAGCCGTGTTACCTGGGCCAGGCCATGGTGGTGGATCGTGGACGTGCTAAAGGGCAGTAGGAAGGTACTACCAGATGTGGACAGAGACTAGAGGGAACCTTAGAGTCATACACCACTTTGGTGGAACCTTCTTTTCCACTGCCCTTCCTTAAGAAAGAATGGCCATACATAGACTGCATCTCATCCACCTGGAAACAATACAACAGAAAAGAGTACAAATAATAAAAGCACACTTTAGCATGAGATTACATTCTTCCCAAGGTATTCAAAATATTGATCATATTAATAATTTACTGATTACTAATTCACAACATGTAATTAATCACAGATTACCGTTATGTACTACGAGACTACGACCATAAAAATGTGAAGTGAATTTGATATCATTTTTAATATATATACATTGTTTTGATGTTACTGTTTAACTCGCATGATTTCCCTTCGTTCTGCTCTTGCTCTTTTTTTTTTATCTACTTTTCATTTTTGGGCGTCTCTGCCCGCCTGTGTTAAAAGAACTCATCCATGCGTATTACACAGGAAACCTGCCTTGGCATAGATAAGACCAACCCATTCTAAAGCCAGGGTTACACAGCAGTCCATTTCAGCTGCATGCAGAGATACCACTACCACATTTAAATATATCACAAAGCTGGACACAGATGTTACATACAGAAATACTTTTCACTGCCAGATGGTACTTTTGTATTCTACATGCTGCTTGTTATCACTGCAGTGATGAAACAGAATTTGATCATCGCAGCATGACTCAGTTTTTGAGCAGTTGAAGACTGCCATGGTTGGAATATTAACCTGTGATATAAGCACTATTAACATCTAACACAGATCTAGAAGCTTCTGTTTCCCTCTATATGCATTCTCTTACCAGTCTCTCAGCCTCTATCTCCCACTCCTCAACTTTCCTCAGAACCTCTCTCCAATCTGTGATCCTCCGATTATCTACAATGCTCTCTGTGTTTATAGCAGAGTTCAGCATGTCTTTCAGTTCCATGAGAGTCTTTTTTAACTTTTCGGTCTGGAAGATGGGAACTTTTAGAGGGGACTCTGCCGGACTCTGACTCCCGTGAGTTTGGGTCTGACTGCAGTGATGCAAATCGGCCTCTAGGAGGCGTTGTACCTCTGCTACATCCCGATATCTCTTCCTCAAGCAGTCAAGTGCCAAGATCCGCCCTTCCTTGTGCACTCTTACTGCCTGTCTGTCATAAGGATTAGAGGTTTCTGTTTGTGATCTGTGGTGTTAGCAGTGCCAAATACTGACCAGTCTGATTAATATCCCCCAGCAAACGAGTGTAATGCCCTTAAACTGATCAAATAAAAAAAAACATATTCTTTTACCTGAGGTCTTTTATTGTCTCTTGAAGTTCCTTTTCATACTTCATGGATTTTTCCAGTTCTTTGTTAAAATTTGTTTGCTCCTCCAGGAGCTGAGTCTTTGAACCTATGACTGAGATGAAAAACATCAAACAAAGTATTGATGATTTGGGAGAAAGGATAAAGAAAAGATAACACTTTTTGCAATGATAAAAAAAAAAAAACATGATGTATTTACTAGGAACAATTTTTTCATGTAACCACATGCCAATTCTGTTTTCTTGAACATTTACATACACAATTTCATAAGAATTATATTAAGTTTCACAATAATAGTGATCGCCAAGTTCTGAAAATTGTATATTTTAAAATATTTACCAAAACAAGGTTCAAACATAAAAAAGTAACATCACAAGATAACTACCTTAAATGAGATTCTCTAGGGTTTTTTTTTTGAAAAATGATTATTATTATTAATTTGGAGGTATTATGGGAAACCTGAGATGGACATATATCTAAAATGGCTAAGGAGGAAGTGTGCGATGTTTCAGCGTGCATTTGCGCGCAAAAATATTTACTGGTTGCCAATACCGTGATAGTGGCACATTTTGCAACATTAAGCAGGAAAAAGAAAGAGCAGTCCTGCTGTAGACTTTGTCTGCAGACAGAAACTCACTCTGGCTTTGTAGCTCTCGCTCTGTGGCCTCTCTCTCTGCCTTGGCTTTGTCCAAAGCCTCCTGAAGCTCTTGGGTCTCTCTCCTGTGCATGGTCTGGGCTTTTTCTAAAGCCTGCCTCAGGTCTTCCTCTCTCTGCCGCGCGGCCGTCAGTGCCGTCTGCAGCTGCGTCGCAGCACTCTCCAGCTTCTCCTTACAGCCTTTATAAGTACGCGCAAGCTTCTTCGCCTTCTTCTCACACTCCGCCCTGCACTGATCTACCCACTGCTGCTGCTGGGACTCTGCAGCCTGAGCCCGTGCCTCAGACGCCTCCAGCGCCTCCTGCAGGGAGCGAAGCTTCTCCTCTGTGCCGGTGAGCCGCTGCTGCAGGGAACGGGAGAGCTTCTCAGATGCTCTGAGGTTCTGCTGCAGGAACTGTACGTTCCCCTCAGAGGCCTTCAGCTTGTTGTTCAGTGACTGGTTGTCTTCCTCACAGCTCTTGAGGTCCTGCGTGAGTGATTGGACGCTATTCTCAGAATCTCTGAGGTTTCGCATCATTGATTGAATACTGCCTTTCGAGACGCTCAGGTCGTGTTGCAGTGATTGGATGTCGTCTTTAGAGGCTTCGAAAAGCTGTTGTAGTGAATGTGCTTTGTCCTCAGAGGCTTTGAGTTTCTGCTGCAGCTTAGCTCTGATGGTGCATTGGTCCTCCTCCGCCTGGTGGAGAGACTGATGAAGGCCTTGAATGGTTGTTTGGTGCCTCCTGTCTAAGTCAGTCAGCTCCATCCTTACAGCCTCCAGCTCAGATAGCAGACAAATGCGGTCTGATGAGATCAGATAGCTCTGAAGGTCATCCTGACATCAAATCAGAGATATCCATGACACAAACTAAGTACCAGTCAAACATAACTCCTCAAGATGTATAAATTGTCTGTGTTCCTATTTTTTCCCCTACCTTACAAAACCAGTCATCTTCTAGCAAGTTTAATATTAAAAGAGCTCAAAAATGTGGCTATTTCTATAAGCAGTGTCCTAGGTACCTGTATAAAACTCAGAATACAGCAAATCTGAAAATTCTTTTGTAATTCTTTTTGTAAAACAGCAGTGCCTACCATGTTTTTGTCAAAGCTTAACTTAAGAAGTAACTCCTGTAAGGAGGGCACAAACAGCTGTGCCTTCTTATCTAACAGGTTCTGATTCGGCACCGTGCCATCTGTCTGCAGTAAGGCTGAGCCTAAACCCTCTGAGACACTGAGAACACTGGACGCCTCACTGAAAACCTTTTCTAGCAAGGGCTGAAGAGAGAGAGAGAGCAGGCTCAACACAGGTGTTTCGTGTCTGTGATGACCCTAGTCATTGTCGCCTACCTTACTTCTCACTTACTGAAAAGAGCTTTTTTTTTTTTTTTTTTTTAAATATGCAGTTAGATACTTAAATCAAATACCAAAGCGCCATTACTTTCACTTGTACCTTCAGGTCGGATGAAAGGATTTTTTCCAGCCCAACTTTCCCAGGAACATTAGTGCGGTCAATTTCTTTGTTTAGTTCTGCAATCAGGGTGCTGTAGGTGTCTGAGGGGAAAGTAGTTTTACGTCAGGAGAACTGAATGGTACGTTGATTGATTGGATGGTAGACAGTCAAATGTAAACTGAATACTCTGTGAGTGATTTTTTTTTTCTTTCTTTCTTTCTTTTTTTAAATAAAATTCGAGTGAAAGACACTTGTCAAACAGTTTGGAGTAAGCAGAAGAGTGAACACTCTTAAACACCTGTTCCCGTGGAGGGTACGTTGTCGGGAAACACCGTTTGGGATTGTGCTCGGCGTAGGCTAAACCACTATTTCAGTTGAATAATAACTAGACACCACTGAAACCAATAAGGCTATATTTAACAGGGGTCACGAAAATCCCTTACCGTTAGGATGTTCAGGAAGATCCATGTTAATGCTTACTGGCTCTGACACTGGTGTAGAACACCTGCTGTCGATGGATTCGGAGCATGGACCATTGGGAACCTAAATAGCCAAAGGTTTAAACAAACAATCTAATCCAAAGTAGGATCAAGTAACTTAGGGTCGAAAGGAAACACTTTGTTAACTGGCACGCTATTTTTCTTGATGAGAGTGAGTTAAAACATAATTTCGTACTTTTAAATGTCTCCGAAATGTAGTCAAAGCAGAAAACACTAGCAAACAAGCTAGTTTGCATCAGTTCTAAACATTAGTTACCTTGAATGGTTGTGGTCCCAATGTTTCAGCCGCAAAATCACCGTTGTCCATTTAACTCAAAAGCAGACATGTGGAATTGAAAATAAATCAATCACTTCTGTTATTGCTTTACTCCAACACTATTCTCCTAGTTTATGTTTTCTTAAAACCCGTGTACATTAATGGTTGATTTTTCGGGCAATGACGCTGCCTGAAACCTAAAACAATGTCTTATAGTCATGGTAACCGGTCGTTGACACGACGTATGATAATAATTCTAATGTCAATGATAATGTCCATATCTTATATGATATTTCAAAAGCAGATGCTAAAATATACTGCTACTACTACCACCGCCACCGCTGCTACTACTACGTAATAATAATAATAATAATAATAATAATAATAATAATAATAAATACTACAATTGTTTTTCTTTTCCAACTTCTGTATTCCAGGTCATATGTAGTCCAGGATATAGTCTAATACACAGACATTTCGATGTATTTAGAGAAATAAAATCCATTTTACATTATAAGTTTTTATTGTTATTTTTACACCAGGTAATTATCTGTATGATCACACACAGGCCATCAGTTTATTCATATAAAGAGATGGGCATGGATGGTTACAGATACATCTGTCTGTGACATTTTCTCATTTGGAATACATGCAAAATCTTTCGTAAGGGAGACCTTTGAATCCATGTCAATGAGTAAAGCACAAGAAAAAGAGAGAAAAAAAATCAGTAATAAATATATGTGTGTCTGTGCATGTGCATATCCACACACACACACACGCTCTGACATATACACACACACATACACACATACCCACAATCCCACCCACATCATATATGATATGGTAACTGAAAAAATTTGAAAGTTGATTTATACACCTTATACACAAAATGTATAGCTTTGCACTAGTCATGTGAACAGCTACAGTACCTGACAAACTCTGCATACTGAATACAGGACAAGGATGTTTCCCTGCAATGCTCTCAATATGTTCCTATGAAGTTTTTACATGCAGCCAAAATGCAATGAAATAAAACATGTCAAGTAAAAACATGACAATGAGTAAGATATACAGTTCTCTACACAAATAAACTCTCATTGACATCACATTCTGAAAAAAAAAAAACTAGAATAATTTTCACATTGAAAATACCAAGGTTGATTTGCTGTCCAAATAAGGCAATAAAATATATTAAGTTAACTATGCATCGACAGATCAATGCTATACCAAATAGGCTAATTATTACAGTGGAAAGAACTGATCATCTTTTCTGATCATTATTTGTCAATGTCATGTAGACGTTGTATGTTATAATGAACAAAGCATTTTGTTCATTGACATGAAAATCAAATATAAAAAACACCTTTTAAAAAACTATAAAGCTGGCATAGATGTTCATCAAATTACATGATTAAAAGATGAATAAATAAAGTAGGAATGTTACATTATTAACTTTAAAACACTGATTGAAACATTTTAAAAAGTATATGACTAAACATTGTTTTAAAGTGCTACCATCTTTACACTTAAGAATGGTTCAAATAACAGATTCTATTCTTAAGCGTCTGTCTGGAGACTCAGAATACTCCACCACAAAAAGCAGAGTTAAAAGATGGAGGATGTGGAATGTGTATTTATAGGAGGAGCGCTGTCAGTTTTATTGATACCAAATATTCAGTGAAATAACCTGACAACCACAGCATTCAAACGAGGTAAACAGGCAAACGCACACGTACGTACACACACACACACACACACACACTCACACACACACAGATACAGGCAAGAGATGTTCTTTTTGGATGATCTTTATCTTCTGAATTTTTCCTTTATTCAGCAACCGTGCTGTACGTAAGAGTCTTTTTGAAAACAGATGCTTAAGATAACTATACCTTATACTGCAGACTCGTAGAAAACCCCCCACATTATTATAGTTTAAGAGAAGTAAACACAGATCTCTGTAATACCTGTGACCCTGGACACAGAAAATTAGACAAATCTCCAACACAAAAAAAGAGAAAAAAATTTAGGGGAAAAAACTGGGGATATGAACAAACATACCAAAATGAACAAAAGCAGACTATTTTAGGCAAAAACAGGGTAGTTTAGGTCAAGGGGGCATCTAGAGAGCTATAATTAATCTGTTTCACATATGAAACATTGCCAAACAATATTAATGCAGCCATTTGTCCAGGTCATGGCTGTTTATCAGCTCAGAGAGTTTGGAAAAAAAAAAAAACCAAAACATGGATTAGCACATTTCGTGTTTAGACTGCTACTCTGCATTGAGTTGTAGCAGTGCTCCTGTATTTGAGGTTTCGTGTTTGTTTCCAGGCTGTGAAATGCTCATACTTTTGGTTTTGTACAGCAGTATATACAGCATGGAAGATAGGCAAACACACTACAGTACTCCTTTATATTTCAATCTGTCTGTGAGGAAAGAAAGAAATCATGTGATAACACAACATCACACATGCTGAAAAAGAGCACTAACGTAAGATAACAAATAAACAGCATGTAAAAACACTCCATAGCTGTGTCCAGCACGTGGAATTAAGTACAGCATTCACAACACATTTTGACTGTGGGACGGACACAGTTCAGTCATGGAATGGTTGAAAAATGGTTGTAGAATGGTTACACGCGTTATGGTACATCAGCACCATGCAATCCTCTGTAAGGGACTAAATTCTGGGGAGACACACATGCACGTTACTGATATGCTTCACTATAGAAATCTCAGGTTTGGACTGATCCAACACAGTCGCATACACACGGTACATACAGAACTTTTGGGTGACATAGTTAAAGATGGGGTTTTCTGGGAAAGGAACAGTTTGGCTGGTGCCGAGAGTGGTAAAAGAAGAAGGTTATTTCCGAAATTCCATTTTTCCGTTGCGCTCTGTGAAGTAGCGGCCCTTCTGCAGGGCTGGCAACCAGCATAATTGCTCCTGTGTGTGGGAACAGAGCCTCTGGCCTTCACAATGCCTCACCTTACCCACTTTCCATTCAGTGCATAGAGTTTACTGTGAGAGACAGAGAGAAAGAGAGAGAGAATGAGAGAGAGAGAGAGAGAGAGAGAGAGAGAGAGAGAATATGTATAAGCTATTAATGTTTCCAGAATAAAAAAAAATCACAAAACATTAATATTGGGGCACCCACACATTCTCAAACTGGAAAACTAAAAACCAGGCACACACACACACACACAGAGTTCAGTCCATGTTAGAGTACATCCTTGGTTAACTGTGCATCCACAGAGACAATGTATATGATGTAACCATACACATAACAGCCTCCGATGACAGAGGATCTGAATATGACATCTGAATCAAGCCTGAGCTGAGACTGCTACACCAAAGGACTCTCAAGGTTGCTCTGACCTTGAACAAAGTTCTGGACTCCCCTATTAGCCACAGCCTGCAGAGAGTGATAATGAAATAAGGGAGGCGCTTGCCTTGTGTTAAAACAACCAACCTTCAGAGACTTACCAGACATGTAGTAATTATGGCAGAGTGGAGCATTAGCAAGTCTCTACACTGAGTTGGTACCAAAACAACTGAGTGAATAAATTAAACCTAAATTTGACTTAAATCCAGAGATCATGTACATTACTGAATGGCCTGCCTCCTGTATATCTCAATCTATGAATAAATAAATAAGCAATTGCATACATAAAGCAGTGGATGAGCAAAGAAATGTAACAAAGAAATGAATGAATGAACGAGTACTTCAGCCGTGAACAAGCAAAAAAAAAAAAAAAGAAAAAGAAAAAAAATTTACAAAGATAGGAAAGAGCTCGATATTTTGAGCTGGTATTTTCTGTTACACCTTCTTGTTTTTTTTGTTTTTTTTTTACAGTGAGAGCACACTGTTGAATCTAGCACTTACTGTCTCACTCTCGCCATCAGAGACAGGCTGAGACTCAGAACCGTAGTGCAGGGGTGAGTATACCCAGCTCCTGTCTTCTGGAGCCTGCTGTTACAGCAGACCAGCAGCAGGAGGCGCCAAAGAGAGAGATGGAGAGGAGCACACACACACAGACACAGAAAGGCCGAGCAGTGCAGTAAGCATGGGACAAGGACAGGGAAAGAGAGAGAGAAAGAAGGAGAGACAGATAAAAAGGTGAAAATAATGAACAATTACTAAACCTAGAAGACAGAGCTAGAAAGTCACTGCCAGGTGTGAAAGTGAAAAGGAGAAAAAGATGTTTATAAATAATATTACATCTAAGCCTATGTTCGACTGACTTGGGATAGAGATTCACACTCTTTGACTTGCCATCCACTGCACTATTCTATTTGCATGACAAATCAAGCAACCAGTGTTAAGAGGCAACTAGAGGTGACTTGAAAGATGGATGGGAAAAAAAGGAATCTACTGAGACTACATCTTCAAAGAACAGCTACTTTGACTTACAAAACTGCTGGAGCTTGAGTTAAGCTTACGGCGATGTAGAACTGGAGAGTAAACCCAGTATCTCCCATCCGCATACTGACAGCAGGCGCACGCACACACACACACAGAAACACACACATAAACACACACATAAAAACATACACAAAAACACACACAAGCACACGCACACGCACACACACACGCATGGGATGTGATGAGGTTGAGTTTATGGTAAAGGATCAAAGGAACGAGAGGTTTATGGGAAAATACAGAGTGTTTATGGAACAACACAGGTATGGAAAACAGAAGGGAAGGGGTAAAAACATACAAGAGACAGGGGGTTGAGAGAAAAAGAAAACGTGAGATTGAATTAACAAAAGAGACAGCTGACAACATAATAATAGAACTTGAACAATGGAAAAACGGGATAAAGAAAAAAAGCAGACAGTGTCCACATGCGTGAGGATGATGAGGATGAAGGAGAAAAGCTGGGCTGAATATTATGAAGAGTGCGGATTAACCCCAATGAGATGAGGCAAAATGACAGGATGAGATTAATGTGTACATACTGCAAACGTGAGGGGTGTGTGTGCGTGTGTGTGTGTGTGTGTGTGTGTGTGTGTGTGTCTGTGTATGCCTGCCAAACTGGGCCACAGCCAGGTTACAGACACACATACATACATTATACACACAGAGAAACACTTAGCAGCTGTGCTGACACACAGTCCTATTTCATTCTGAGGCTGTTAATGGACTCTAATATCACTGCATGACTGTGTATCATTGAAATGTATGTGCGTGTATGTGGCAACTCTTTTAGCCTGTTTGTCAGTCAAATGAACGCTTGAGCCAAGTGAGGCAGCAAAACAGTCAGGCATTGTCTGAAATTGCTATACCCTGAAATTTGAGCCTAAGCACTCCAGAGAAGACTGCAAACTGAAACACGGCAAAAGCACATTCACAACTGTGAGTTTGATCTGCAGTGCTCCAGAGGAGACCACAGAATCAGACTCCATTTAATTCAGGTTTATAAACACGAGCTAAGAGTTAAGAAATGTTTTCCGGTCTTTTCCAGGGCTTCACCTTCACATCTCAGAGAGAGGGGGAGAGAGAGGAGAGAGAGAGAGAGAGAGAGAGAGAGAGAGAGAGACAGAAGATCTGATCACAATGCTGAGGATTAACCACTGCAATGAGTCACATTGCTACTAGGGTGAAACCAGGGAGAGAGTGGCTATGAGACACTCTGTACCAAACCAGAATCTGCCTGCATTTATGCACACTTGCACATTCAACCTCAATTCCAATACACTAGTGTTTAAAATGATCACGCCATGCACACACATTCCTCACCATTACAAATCCACTAGGTCATCCTGATTCTCCCTCTGTAAAACAAGCTTAAATGAGCCTACATACATATAATTAAAGTAATATCAAATACAAGCATAACTGAGCTTGTATAAGTATAATTGAGGTAAAATCAAATACAAGCTTGACTGAGCTTGTATAAATATAATTAAGGTAATCTGAAATACAAGCTTAAAAGAGCCTGTATAACTATAATTAAGGTAACAAATACATAAAACACATAAAACCACGCCATCAAGGTGGGTGTCACATATCAAATTAAGTAGAGGTGTTTCCGCATCCCTCTTAAATTCACGGTAAAAAAGAAATTGTTGCGTACAGCTTCACCGAACCATAGTCAATCATTTCTGTTCTGAGGTGAAACTTACAAAGTAGATATCTGTGATTGGCACAACGTCATCCTCTAGGGAGCCACGGCTGTTGGATTCAGACATGTGTCTGCTCAGATCAAGCTCAGCGGCAGGCTTGGAGCTTTGGGCCACGTCTTCAGGGGCCACTGGATCTGGAACTGCTGCCTGATTGCTTGTTTCCTGGGAGACTGTTTCTGTGGGAGCGGCAGATTGTGGTGTTGCCTCAGTGTGTGTGTCTGAGGTGATGTCATCCACAATTTCAGTCTCTCCAACTTCAGAAACCGTGGCTTCTGCCTGTGAGACTTCATGTTCCTGGACTTGACTGTGAGGGAATGAGAGGCAATGACACTGATTGTCAGAATGGAGGTGTACAGTTTGGAACACATTTGTAGCATGGAAATATATATATGTGTGTGTGTGTGTGTGTGTGTGTGTGTGTATGTGTGTGTGTGTGTGTGTGTGTGTGTGTGTGTGTGTGTATGTGTGTGTGTGTATGTGTGTGTTTGCACAGATAACACTCATGCAGTTCAAATAACTATGACTTCAACAAAAACATTGGAAGCACGGAAACACACAGAATACCAAAAATAACATAGAGCCTAGGTTGAAAAAAAAAAAATGTTTGAACATGAAGAGTAAAATCTTATAAAGGAGAATAAAAGCCCCCAGAATAAAAGGAAAGGTGACTTTGAAAAGACAATACCAGCAGATGGCCAATAAAGCTTTCAGCTCTGCTTTCTGCACTAAACCGCTGAAGGCCATATGTCTACGTTTCAGCGATCACTGCTGAGGTCTGCCACCGTTCCCTCCCTGTACCTTTAACTTTCACTCCACAACAACAAGACTGAAGACAAAACTCAGCTCTACTCACTCATCATTCTGTTCTAAGGTAAAAACAAACAATACAGTAGACCTGTATATTCTGTTCAACATTCCCTGATGTTAATGCGTTTCCTGATTAATTATGCAGCTGAAGGGCAGCGTGAGATCATTTTAACAAACAAGATAGAAGGATCAGCTAAAGAAAACAGTATCTGTAAGCAGTTAACAGAGCATGTCATGGGTGTGTCTTACTTAAAGCAGTAAACAGACTAATAACCTTTTGTCCCCTTAAGGTTCAACAAAAGGAGGCCAGTTTTTTTTTGCTTTTTTTTTTTAAATAATGGTCAAGTTTTCAAAAAATGTTCACGCTCACCCAGTTTCTGAAGTTGGCTGGGCAGGAGCTATCGCAGGCTCTTCTGCCTCCTCTGTTTCTTTCTTTTCCTCTATCACTTTGTCTTTCTCTGTCAGTTCTTCCTCACGCCCTCTCTTCACTTCCACTTGCACTGTGATGGTCTGTTGCTCCTCTTCGTGAACATCAACCACTTCCTGCGCTCTGAATGCAACCAAACACCTCAGATTAATCCGAGGATATACAACCCAAAACAACTAAAAGAAAACAGCGGAACATGACCCGACACAGCACAGTGCTTGTATTGTTATTTATTATAGTGTTTTCAAATCACAGTTAAGCCTGAATGAAACCTACCTTCCTTCGCTATCCTTCAGGGACTGAGTTTGCCTCCTAAGAGATTAAAGGAGAAGGTGTTGAGGAATAAAGATAAGGTTCCAATGATGTCATTCTACGGGATTATCTATGAAATACATGTCTGTTGGAGCAAGCCAACCATTGTTCTCTCATTGTGTAACTACACCTGCAAAGTCAGTTGCGTGTAGTTTCTCCAGTCACTAAAGAGCTATACTACCATGACCATAAGTGGGCATTAATGAAGGTGAGAGATGTTACTGAGAGGAGAATGCAGGTGGATAAAAGAACAATTAAAAAGAGTAAACCAAAGGGTAAACCTGTAGCGTGGGTGCTCTGTGGTGTCGGATGGAGAGCGCTCTGGGATAGATATTGAGGTGTTGGACGACAGAGTTGTGGCGATGGAGGCTGTGGTGGCTTCCTCAAACGACGGAGGAGTGCAGGGCTGCAGGCCTGTGGAAGAGTGATAAAAATACAAATATATCAAAATGACAGATAAAATCTTTACATTTTTCACCAAGTTCCTGGCCATTCCCGTGAGCTCACCCATCACGCAAGACATCTTTATCAAAACAGGTCAATCAACGGTAAGACCCTCCAACAAGATAGGAAACCTTTGAATAACGGTAGATGACACTCTGACATTTACTAAGCACATCACGGCGGTCGTAGTGCAGATATGCTCTCTACAATATATGAAAGATCGGCCCCATTTTGTCAGGAGCACAGCTTCTGTTTCAGGCATTTGCTATTTTTTTTGCCTGGACAACTGCAGAGCTTTTCTAACTGGTCTACACGCAAGTTCAATCTGTCCAAAGATTCGGGAAGATTAAAAAAAGAGAAGATTCAAAAGAAAGCGGTTCAGTTTGTTTTTAATCAGCCAAAATGTTCATATGTCACTCCTCCCCCTGTTTTCTTCTACTGGATCAAAACGTCTTGATGCTGGCCTTCAGCGGCCAATAGAATTGCACCTGTCCACATCCAATCCGCAATCAAGCTATCCACCCCAGAGTGCCCACTCACGTGTGCTTCAGCAAGACGCCTAGGGCACTGATTGGGCACTAGTTGAGGCCTCAGTCTGGCATCTTTTAACACCTAGCCCCAAAATGGTGGAGCGAGTCCATCAGATGCTAAGACACCACTTTCAAATCTCTGTGACTTCTTAACCACCAACCTCACGTTACTCATTTGTATTTAAGTGCATGGTATGTAGTTAAAAAAAGGACTACGTAAAGCTCCAAACCATACATGATCCTTGGAGTGGTTCTTGGTCCTGGCTTTTTCATACTAAGTTGTGCTGACTTAAGTCTTTTCGCTACACAAACGTAAACGTAAACGTAAACGTAAACGTAAACGAGGCTGGTAAACGAGGCTGGTAAATGAGGAAGTGTACCATCATTCTCCAGTGCAGGGAAACTGCGCGCTCCCCTCAGGTCATAGATTTTCTCATCTCTCTCAGAGGGCAGCTGGCTGGCCGACCAGGCCGCTCCAGGTCCACTGTACTTGGGAACAGCTAGTGCTCCACGTCCCCTCTTAGAAGGAGAGGACTTCAGCGCTGGGAAGAAAGGAGTACAGTTAGGAAAACAATGCCAGTTCAAGTCAAGGGGGTTGACAGAATGAGACATACTATCTGATTAACAGATGGAAGATCAACTCCCATTAACTTGTGAACTTGATTACCCAAAAAGCTAATATGCTTTGTACAGCAAATGAACACTATCTGGTCTGAGTAGCAGGTCACTGAGACAGAGGCTGGGAGGAGGAGGATACAATTCTACTCACAGGAGCTTTTCCTGAACACAGCGCTGCTCATGAACTTGAAAAACCTGTCAGCGTAAAAATTGGGCCTGTGTACTGACACTGTGTCCTGAGAAGAGAATAGAAGAGAAGAGAAGAGAAGAGAAGAGAAGAGAAGAGAAGAGAAGAGAAGAGAAGAGAAGAGCGACATAAAAGGAGTGAGAGTGGAAAGAAATGAACATTTAGATACAGATCAGGCGATGTAGTGATATAATCTCTGGGTGCTAAGCAGGGAAACCCAACACAGTGATCATTATCTAACAGCTATTCATGCTTTGGGACACAGCCGCCCTGTATTATTCCCCACTCTCCTGTTCCTCGCCCTCATTCATAAATACATGAGCCAAAGAGAGTGGGATTACCCAGCAGGGCACAGCATTGAACCTCACAGATGGTGCTCCATCTTTAATAATTCACCTCCATTCCAAAGACAAACAGCGCTCACAAACACTGTTCCACTAACATACAGCGCCCATTGTAACACACAGGTTCTGTCAGGGCACGAACCCAGTTTAGTCTCTAATCTGTGACCGAACCATTCATCTGTCAAGAACTTATTCGCCGACATGCGTTCTGCTGAGTATTGTGAGGTACAAGAACAAAGACTGGATGACCCAAACCATCCATTTCCACAAAAAGTCAGGATTTACTGTATCTAAACATATGGTTGGCCTGTTATGACAGGGTGTGGGCAGCTGAGGTTTACATTGCCCTGCTGAATTACAGTACAAAGGGTCAGAATGTATTAGCAAAGTGAGATGGCAGGGCTTATGTAACACATTAAAGAGGGCAAGACAGATGGTAGATATTATTCTGATTTAGAGAGACTGGTGGTGCTTTTATACAGACATCACTGTGTCTTTACTTACTCCATCGTGAACCAGCGCTTTCCACGTATGCTCCAGTTTCTTGATGAGCCTGGAGGATACATTAAAATCATTAATTGCGACATATATGGCAATCACATCGGTGTCAGTACATTTTCTGTAAAATTTAAAACTATGTATTGAGGGCAGCAGAGTCTGAGTTTCTTAATGAGTAATTGAAAAATCATTTCTTTACCTGTACGATTGCAGGATATCTATAATGCCAATGAAGAGAAGCAGTCTCTCTCCTTTTCCACTGACTGCAGGGATTCCACCCATTCTGCAGAGAGCAGGAAAAAGAGGACCAGAGAGAAAGAGAGAGTTAGACAGATAGATAGACAGGCAGACAGACAGACAGACAGACAGATAGACAGGCAGACAGACAGACAGACAGAGAGAGAGAGAGAGAGAGAGAGAGAGAGAGAGAGAGAGAGAGAGAGAGAGATTTAATTTTAAAATTTAGTTTTAGGATGTTGCTCGCCACTGTATATCAACAAGATTTTACAGCTATATTTAACTACACGTACTTCATAGGTGGAATGTGTTGACAAGTATGCTAAAATATATAGCAACTGCTCGTATAACATTTCAAACAGAAGGGGGTATGCACAAGAAATACCCCATGCATTAGTATGGCAGTCAGCTAAATAGTATCTGTTTGCTCATCTAAGCTCCTCTGACATCCACTCACGTGTCATCTGTGTCTATAGACTCTCCACAGGTGGCTCCTCCCTGGATGGACTCCATAGCGGTGGAGTAGAGTGCTCTCTGCGCAGCCGGCCGCTTCTCATCACTGCTCCCCTGAGATCCCTCCATCTGCTGCTCCCTCTCCGCCTGCTCCAGGTTATGGACTCCCAGCAGCAAGCTGTAGTCCATGATCTTAAAACTCTCCAACACCTAAAAAAATACCAGCAGGAGTTCTGACCCCACAGTGTCTACAGACTCGAAGGACATTTCAAAAACTAGTAATACAATCCTTCTGAACTCATAACAAAAATGTGTTGATTTTCCTCAACTCTCCTAAATCAGTACAGTCTCTGGAACCCTGCGGCGTCGGCTGAACTCCTTTAGGACATACAGGGCAGTTTATCATCACAGTCAGTAATAGCCTATTATCTTTAAACTTGAACTACATACTCGGGAAATAATGTAAATTTTTAGATTAAAGTTTAACCTTGTCAGTACCTGCAAATGTAGGACATGCGGTAAAAAGTGAAATATTAGCTATAGACAAACTGGTACTTCAAACTACTAGCTACAAGGTCTACATTATCATCTCCTGGAAGTTTCCATCAGATAAAGCATAAATACAGGATGTACACCCTTACTCTCTCTGATTGCAAACCATTAGAGTAGCTATAGTGGAAACCACAGTTATGCACTCAAGAGTGGTTGTTGTTAAGCCTTTCATAATTGTCAAATTCAGCCATAAAAATCAAGATAAACCAATTAACGTTCGTCCGTATCTAAACCGAGAAACAATTTAGTGCCTCTGATCTTGGAGACAGACCATACCGTAATGCCATGTATCGCTTACATTGCTTTCAGACGCAGGCATGCTCTCAAATCACAGTTCACTCTAAACCACCTCTGGCAAACAAACACCCAGTACAGATCTTTAACCTATTTCAGCAGTTTATCCCATCACATTAAAAAATCATGACTGCGCAAAGATTTTACGTTAACCTCGCAGAAAACATCACATAAAGCGATGTCTTCTTTAAAGTGATGTTTTCTTTCTTACATTCTATCCACAACAATTCATCTGTGGTCCACACATATAGTTCTCCATATCAGCAAAGAACGGCCTCCATGCAAAACCAGGGGGGCGTAATGAAAAGTCAATTTCCTTTGACAGATGTCAGATCAGTCATTCCATATTTAAATACCAAGAGCTGTGTAATACCATTAAATGACAATTTTACCATCATTTCCTACTGTCCTTTTTTAGACTCACAACAATAGACTTTGATAAAAATGGCACGGCTCAGACTGTCACTCTGAGCCCTAGGTTCAAACTGCATCACTGCACCATTGCCGTGTGGCACCTGGGTATCTAACCTCAGTCTTTATACACTGCATAAGCTTCCTACCACACTGTATCAACCCCCTTATCATCCACGCAAGCACACACATGCACGACGCACGCGTGCAGACACACACTGACCAGGCAGTCTCGCTGTAGTGTTTTGACGAGGGCGTTGTAGGTGTCCGTGTCCAGCATGAGACCGTCTGGGACGTCTTGCATGAAGTCCAGGTCTTTAAAGGTCGGTCTGGACTTCTCTCTTTCTTTCTTGGAGGCGCGGCGTTTATAAGTGGAGCCCTTCAGGTCAAATTTAAGGTGCATGCGAAACACTCGAGGCAAAACGTTGTTCATCACGACAATGCGAATATTCTTCCCGCCAGACTGCACACAGTAGAGCCCGAAGAACTTGGGTAGCAACGTGCGAGGGTTCTGGTTCAGGTTCTGGTAGGAGAGGAGACAGATGGAACAGACTGTTTACTACCTGATTCAAATGAATTAAGATAAATAAGACGAGATTTATATATATTCAGTGGCCTTAATGTGGGCTTTTAAATTCACATCTCGTCAGTTCATTTCAGTTCAGTATTTTAGGGTTGTTCTAGAACAAGTTACACCACACCACTCATTTGTTTATTGTTCATAGTGAGGTCTGCTTTCTCACAGTCCCTGCTGACTGCAACCTAAGCCTAGGGAGTGTGTGTGTGTGTGTGTGTGTGTGTGTGTGTGTGTGTGTGTGTGTGTGTGAGCAACATGTGTTAATGTGACTCAAATCCTTTTTAACACCAGTGCTCACCCAGGTCACTCCAATGTCCAAGCCACATTTAGTACCTGGCTGTCTTACAATGGCCATTCACACCCTCACTGTTTCAGCTGATGAAAGGAACTGTCAGTTTAAAGCATTCTGGAGGAGTCTTTACCTCAGGAATGGATGGACACCACACTCGTTCAAACACAGCCTGGATCTTAAGCACTGACTCATTTTCATGACATTTCTCTTGAGAAAAATCCACTACATTAATCTGATTAGTATTAGAAAACTAGACACCCAACACTTGAATTTTCTCCAGCAGAGGAAAAGGATTTTTTCATTTACTGGAAAACACGCCCTGATATCATGATATCACAGCTAAAATCAAACAATTCTTGTCAAGACCTTGATTTGGCAAAAAAAAAAAAAAAAAGAAAGATGGAAAATAACTGAGGGAAACAGACTGATCGTTGGATAGGTAAAGCATTCGACCATCCAGTTCTGTTTGCACAGATGCACAGATGATTGGCCAGGCATAGCCTGCCCCTTCAAAAGCAACAGGCAGAAGAATGCAAGAAGATTGTGAGTGCTAATCTCACCATGTAGTATCCAGGAAGCAGCTTTTGCAGAAACTCGGCCTCTTTGTGCATGACTGTTTTGAGGATGAACTCGTCATCGCGTGTCACGTAGAAGATGGAGCCGCTGGCCCCCGGGTTGGACAGCTCAATCAGAGGCTCGTTACACAGAGAATACTGCAAAATACACAGAGAGAAAGGAGTGTTCAGTGCAGACACACACTCTCTCACTCACTCACAGCAACACACATACATACACTCATACTTTACCAGAGAATACTGTAAAGTAAACGGAGAAAAATGAGCGCAAACCATAGACACACACACACACACACACACACACACATACACATTCACACACACACAGCGGTCTGGAAGAAGGGCTGTTTGCAGTGTGAGGTTTTAAAAGGAAAGTATTAGAGAGGTTAATCTCTATCTGGCACAAGCACTGTGTGTGTGTGCATGCGTGCATGCGTGTGTGTGTGTGTGTGTGTGTGGGCTTAAACAACTGGCATGTGTTCACAATCAGTTCACACTCTGGCAATGTAGCTTCAAAGATTGTACTGGAATAGTCAACTGGACGGAAGCAGAGGAAATGCAAGAAACTGAGTCTGTTTATGTTTATGTTGACTCAGAATGCAGACAGTGCATAATTAAGGCTCCCAGCTTCAAGATAAATATAAGCCTGACAAAGCACATCAGCACTGCTATCTGACAGAATGAAGAGAATCAGACCTTTGACACTGTGAATGCTAAATATGAAATTTATTTCATGATATGTTCCCCTTTTTGTCTAGGGGTGGTAAGAGAATGCAACAATAAATAAATAAATAGGGGAATAAATAAATAAATAAATAAATAAATAAATGTTTATCAAACTCCCTTCACCTGTCCCCAGTACTCCACAATACAACAAAGATAAGTTTTGAAAAATAACAACTGTATTTATTCATTTAACTTAAGGGAAACACGGGAAGCATCAACCAAAACATACAAAAAAAGCCTTCAGGAGGAGGAAAAGCCAAAACAATAAACAAACCAAATCAGGCTATTGGGAGTGGAATCAGACTTCCCTAAATGCACAAAGAACACAAAATGAACCACAGAAACCGTTGCTGTTGAGGAATACAGGTTCTAGAATCACAAGGTGAAAAAGTACATTAAATAAAGATTTCACGGAGAAACCTCAGCAGTATGGTTACTGAGGTATACAATCAGAGAGACATGAAATGAAGGTTCTGTGAAGGTTGAACTGTGAAAGGAGCAGTGGGCTGGGCAGATAGTTCACACTGAGTGAACCTAATCACCTTGTGAATGAATCAGTGAAGCAAAGGATCACTTATCTCAGCAAGACAGAATGCACAGAGAACAAACAGAAAAGAGAAGATACACACATAACTGCCTTTCTCTTAATAACCTACACACACACACACACACATACTCACACACACACATACACACACACACATACACACATACACATACTCACACACACACACACACACACACACACACACACACGCACAAAGACATACAACCACAAATAGCTATCTTACATCCTTGCATAAAGATAAACCACCTGTCTCTCTCTTTCTCTTTCTCTTTCTCTCTCTCTCTCTCTCTCTCTCTCTCTCTCACACACCCTCACACAAACACCCATGACTCATTCATCATATACGGCCCCAGACGGTGGAGCTCTGGTAAAAGAGGAGTGACTCAGTCTCCGTCTCTAGCTCACAGATGGGGATGGACAGAGGCAGAGAGTGTCTCAGCCAAGCCCTGGAGGAGAGGACCTCACACTCAGCCAGCCCACTGACTACACTCTCAACACATGCATCTCTCACAGCCCACACGCCACACATAACACTGCACTTCTGTCAGAAAACAAATGATTGGCTGACTGTGTAACAGGTGCATATGGTAACTGTGACAGGTGAAAAATGTGACTCTATCCACAATCACAACAGTGTATGTGTTAATGCTGTTAAGAAATATTAGAATCTGTTATAACTGGTGGAACTCATACATCACTGAGAGTTCTAAGCTGTGTTGCAGCTGAAACAATGAGCTAAATACTGATTTCCACCACAGTTACAGACTCCTTTTTACATACCCTGACAGGCATGGACATTAGCAGAAAGTTTGGCCTGAATGTTTGATCTACAGTGGTTGTAACAGGTGTCTCACCAGATAATCATCAGGTCGGATCCCAAAGAGCTCCCTGAAGTAGCGGAATGCCACAGGGGCGTAGGTCTTAAAACGGAAGTCTGGGTAATGATGCGCCGGGGTCAAATTACTGCCCTCACTGACACACAACAGAGAGAGAAAGAATGGAGGGAGAGAGAGAGAGAGAGAGAGAGAGAGAGAGAGAGAGAGAGGGAGACAGAGAGAGAGAGAGAGAGAGAGAGAGAGAGAGAGAGAACAGAGGGAGAGAGAGAGGGAGCGAGAACAGAGGGAGGAAAAACAGGTTGACATCAAATAAGACAAAAACATACATACGTATAATATATACAGATATGTTCTGTGTGTATAACATACGAGTGTGTGTATCTGTAACGTGGCTGTTTGGCAGATGTACACACCACACACAAACAAATCCTGGCTGTTTTTTATTTCACAAACCTAGGAAAGAAGATGCTCTCCACCACATAAAAGTCTTGCATTAGCACATCCCTCTCAGGTTTGGAGCTCAGGTTCCCCACGGTGTAACCAATGCCCAGTTGGATGGCACCTTTCAGGGCAGACGAGGTGGTCTGTGGAGCACAGAGCATAAAGTGATGACAGTGAAGCAGATGGTGCAAGTTCATCATTTTTCAAATCCAGGTCTGCGTATGCTGTTGTTTACGGTCATGTGTCATCTGCTTCTATGATGTACACAGCAGTTGCGTTTCAGATATCAACACTCAACAGTCACTGTTCACACACACACACACACACATTTATATATATATACATACTCAACAGTCACTGCTCACACACCTATAAATACTCAACCATCACTGTATAAACACATATATACTGCACAGCCAAAGTACATACAGATATAAACTCAGCAGTGGGTAACAGGGGCAGATTCATGACAGAGTTTCTCCTCTATGTTCAGATGTCTTGATCTCACACTGTACTTTTGATTGGACTTGATCTGCACTTTTTTAAACCTCCCTCTTACTGTAATAAAACTGCAACAGTTGCCATTAGTAATCTCACGCAAGATAGTGGGAGGGACAGCAGAGACTCCAGTCATTAGGGTGGTTTGTTGTTTATATTTATGAGTCAGAGTATCTGTGTGTGTGTGTGTGCGAGTGTGTGTGTGTGTGTGTGTGCGTGTGCGTGTGTGCATGCACGTGTAGGTATGCGCTTGTACCTTTTTGTAGGTGGTTTCGCCTGATGCATCCACTCTCCTGTGACCAATCTTCTTCTCAGGTCCAGGGCCTGAGTGGCAAGATGATGAGGGCATCTGAAAGTCAAAGAAAGAACGAAAAAGAAAAAGAGAGCGAGAGAGAGAGAGAGAGACAGAGACAGGTGGTTTATTATCTTTATGCAAGGATGTAAGATAGTTATTTGTGGTTATGTGTCTTTGTGTGTGTGTGTTGCTTATTAAGAGACAGAGGAGTGTGAGTGTGTACGTGTATACATGTATTTTGTGAAGTAAGTAACTGCACAATCCAACAGGGCACAACACAACACAAAATGGCTGACAGTGTAGTTGTAGAGTGAACCTGACCGGTCAGGTATGCAAATTACAGCTTTAAAAACGCTCTGCAATCAGAACAGGAATGAATGACATAAATCATGAGAAAACCTCTGTGAGAGTCTTTGGCTGGAAAACAGAGTGAACACAGACATGCTGAAACTTGTGAGAGATACCAAATGTTGCACACGGATTCAGTCAGATAAAGAGCCCTCGTGCGCACTACCACACAGGCCTCTCAGGTAAAGGACAGCTATGCATTAAATCTAACACTCACCTCAGTGATGTAGGCCTTCTTAGCAGCCCCGTCTGAAAGAAACAGAAATAGACACTATTAAAGACAACAGTCCATTGCAGTATATGACCTGTCACACATGTATGGGAAATATTCCAAAAAAACAATCTCAGCTCAGTGAGTAGGTTTATAGCGGTAGTCATTTCAGTCAAATAAATTCATCTCAGTTTCATTTTGGTTCCAAATAGAGTTTACATCATATTGCAGGTTGCAAGTATATGTGTGTGTGTGTGTGTGTGTGTGAAGGATATCTCAAGAGTATTCAGTGGTGTTGAATGAGATTTCAGTCTACAGTTATAATATATAATCAGTTATAATATATAACCATTTCACTTCCTGCTCTTCCTTCTTTCCTATTTTTTGGACACAGTTATTTCAGAGTGAAGCTGACAAGCACACGTGACAGAACGTGTCAATCACTCTGCTCTTCTGGAAAGCCGTCCACTATCACAGCACTGGAGAGATAATAAAACTCACCCTGTCATCTCCACTGGATAAAAAATCATCACAGCGAATCGAAATGGAATACGAATGAGTGTATGTGCGTGTGTGTGCGCGTGTGGGGTTGTGTTTACTGCAGAGGCAGCAACACTGCCAGTCTCTTTTGGAAGGAAAAAAAAAAAAAACAGGAAGAAAAAAATCCCATCTGCTCCCTCCACTCTGTCTCCCTGTGCCTGACAGACAACATGCTGATGACACTGTTTCAAAGGCAGTGGATTTCACAGAGAACACTCACACAGAAAGACTAATGTTCTTCTGTTCAAAATATCCTATTTCAGCACAACAGTTAGCTTTCATTCCTGTCAAGTCTATCCTAAACATACTCGTGAAACACACATAAGAGTACAGACGTTTTGTAAGGTTGCTTGACGAAGAGTTAAACGCCCATCTATGATTTATTTTGATGGATCAGAGTTAAAAAAAAAAAAAAAAAAAGATCTTACAACCAAAGAAACAATGCTTAAAATAAAGCTGTATATTAAATACACATAAATACACATACACATAAATATATTAAAGGATCAGTATGTGTTATTTTTTATCATTACATTTTCTATATCAGAAAATGATCCTCTGTGTTCCTCTACCTCTTAGTACAACCATTCTGCTTTTTGGGGGGGGAAAGCACTGCAATTTCATTTTGTGATGTTATTCATATATGTGGCTATTTTTTTGCTATTCATAGACGTGGCTAATTTTGAGATTCTCATTATAATGGTATTATAATGACTGCTTCAAAACAAACACCTCATAAATTCCAAGAGAGTGTTTTGGCATAATGATGGCTTTGTTAATGCTAATGGATTTTGATTACAACACTGCTAACATGCTGTCCATTTATTCTCAAGGGACACATCTAACAAGGCAAATACGCACCCTTGTTTTATCACAAAGAGCCCCACTCCCATTCATTCACAGGTCTGTGCTAGATCTCTGTTTACAAGACATCACACCCATCAACAGCTCAGTTATACTCATATCAGAACCTAGAAACTACGGTAATACAGTATGAGAGTAGGGAAAAATACTACTCAACCACAAGTCTCAAACAGCTTCTATGACTCAACATAATTCCTGACTTCAGCTTCTAAAAAGCTGGCAGTTATTAAATGGAGATGTTTATAGTCAGGGGAACAGGGATGAACATGCTGACACTGGATACACTGAGGACTCTGGTTTTGGATGGTATCATACACAAGTGGAGGATGGAAGAAATGTTCCCTGATAAAAGTCCCTTTAATTATTACCTGAGCTATGATCAAGGAAGTCGCACTACACACACACACACACACACACACACACACACACACACCCCTAATCTGACATAAACTCTCTAAATTCTTTGGTTCCTGTAGGTGATCAGATGTGTTTAGAAAGTTGACAGCTGACTGAAACGCAAACATGGTAACTATATTCTCTGCTAAAATAAATCTCAGATGTCTAAGCGGTGCTAACTGGTGTACCTGTCATGTATACTATGAGGAGATCGGGTAAACAACATCAATTTCAGTGTCAGTTAGGACTTTGCAGGTTGAAATGGGGTGAATAATACCTCAAACACTATGTTTGTCCAAACATTTGATGAATATTTTATGTAGCTCTAAAAAAGTAAATGTTTACACTCAATATGCAACTTGTGCTTTATTTTGTTAGCTGAAACAACAATTGTGAATGAACACGTATGCATGGGTGCACACATGAGTGTGCGCGCGCACACACACACACACACACACACACACACACACACACACACACACACTAAAAAAAAACAAACACACAGACTGCCTCCAGGAACTGCCGGGCCATTTGCAATAAAGTCAGAAGTCAGTGCAGTAATCGCCCCTTTTCAGACAAGAAAACACACACAGATGATTACACAAATGATTACCATCTCCATTATAAAAGAAGATGAGAGCCACTGTGACAGTGACATGAGTGCTGGACTCAAAAACATAAACAGAAAAGGAAAGACAAATATATGGCCGATAAAAACACTGTTGCTTGGCAACCCAGTCACGCTATGGAAAAACATTTGGACAGAAGCCACTTTATCTTCATATCTTCATGCAATTTGGGACCACGAGTAATCCAAACACAAGCTATCCAAGAAAGCTTACAAGACTGTTTCAGATTTCACAAACAGACACAGCGCATTTGTAACAATGTCAAAAGAATGGGTAATACAACGAGAAGGCTACTTTCAATGGTAAATTTACGTTCATGGCCATGTCTCCGATTCTCACCTCTTCCTTCACCTTGAAGTACTCAATCTCCTTCAAACGTCTGTTATCTAATTTCAGGTAAAAGGGTTGACTTTGGGAATTTTACTTCAAACATGTCAACGATTTTGAGTTTGAAGCTCTTTATGTGTTTCAGTTCAATCAAAACTGTACGAAACTACTCAGGGTCCTTTTGATGACTAAACTGACATATCTTTTCAAAAAAGCGGACGGTTTCCACTGGTACTTCAGGAGAATAAAAGAGAACCTACTTTCCTAAAAGTTGCAAGACAGGCTCTGTTACCTTCTCTTTTATAAAAACCAAGCATCTGTCATCCAACCCTCGCTTGTTAAGAACAAAAAGAGCAATATCTGAGGTTTACTGGCAAAATTTGCTTATACTTGAAGTAAAACAAGCTGGTATAACAGAGAATACAAGAGAATACAATAACATAGTTATGCAATAACACTATAAAATAACATAGTTAAGTCTAAGGAGAAATAATCAAACCTCAAAATATGTCAATATCTGCTTGGACTTGTCTGTTCTATAGGTATACTTCGTTTAAGAAGCATAGACATGCAGCTCCAGGCTTGTCAGTAGACTGAGCAAACTTCTCAACTCAGTTACTCAGGGCTGTCAATTACAGGAATCGTTTATGAATGTTCAGACACACGCAACCTTTGAACTGCACAATGAAAGGCAATTATGAAGACAGCAACTTCATTTAGAGCATCAAAGGGATGCCAACTGCCGGCGTTTGAATCACAGTATATTCACATGCCATCTGAAAAGCAAATGACTAAAAGAATCATAATTGGACGCTTACTGATGTGGGAAAAGCATTCTTCAAAGGAGTAAATCACAAACATATGGCTCATATCAAAGCTCTAATGATAAACGGATGCACTTCAAGCCTTCCAGAACCGTCTAGAATGACAACCAAAAGAATCTTCCAGAGAAAAGCTCTCAGTCCACCTCCGCGTATGTCTCTCAGGCCCCGTTCCAGTGTCTTTTTAGTGATCCTCCAGTATGACACAAATCATCTACAGAGATAAAAATCACAAAATACAAACCTCAAACGTCAGGAATCCTTGCAGAATGACTGATGCTTCCAATCTGCGTTGTTTCTTTCTATTTGTAGACAGATCAGGACTGAGAGTGTAGGCTAAACCTCAATTGGATTGACATGGGGAGTTTAATCTCATGCCGACATCCCGTGAAGATATCTCCCCGTGGTGACGGAAAGCCACCAGTAGCCAATGAGGGGCTCAGATTAGGCTTAGCAGCCGCCCATGTGACGCCTTGTCCAGGAAGAAAGCATGTGTATGAGCCATCTGAAGGACAAGGGCACCAGAGGAAACCCAAGCATCATGTGTAAAAGCTCCTTAGGCAATAGTCTCTAGATCTAACAAAGTATGAACCACGGAACAGCGTTCAGGAACCCGAACAGAACCTGAGAGAGGCTGCGCAAGAAACTTAAAATACTCATTTCAGGAAACAAGACCGAAATGAAAGCCGAATGAGCGTTTCAGCTACAATTTTGATAAAATAAAACATTATCACAGAAAAGATTATGTTATGTCTGTAGTGGTCAATTAAGCTATCATTTGATAATATGGTAGGATGCAACCCGCTGACATTATTCAGAATGACAGGGACGTTTTTCCAGGTCAGATCTGTGGATGACAGATACATTTTCCTCGATAGGTCTAGACAGGTCTCCTCCGTGCGACAGGGGGAAAGCCCTCAGATGCGAGACAGACTGTCTGTGTGCTCCCATCTCTCTCTGTCCTGCCCCCAACCATTGTTAATCCCTATTGACAGTGACATTGGGCAGACACAGCACAAACACAAGCAGACCTGTACAGGGCTGGCTGCTCGCTGTGAGATTAGGGTCAGGCCGCTACAGCACCTGCTCACAGGCACCACAACATCTCATCTGCTTTAGACCTGTTCTCTTACTGAACACCAAAGACATAAAATGACGCTCGCACTTAACACTGATGATCCAAAATGGCCCTATCATTTATCAGTGCAGAGCCAATATGGCTTAGTGTGACAGAGCTAATACGGCCCACCACGCAAGCTTTCGCTGGCAGAAAACACTGTGCACCAAAAGCTAAAATGGCACACTCCACTGCCTCAAAGCGCAACAGACTCAAAAAAAAAAAAAAAAACCCAAATGGAACTGGTTTTAAGCCATTGAACATAACAATTCCAAAAGTGCTGTAATGGGATCTTCCGGGCTGTTTTTACACTCTTCATCACAGACACTGCAGCCTGAACTAGGCCATAGCCCTGAAGTAGCAAAGATTGAGGGCAGACACTTTAGTGCGATACGTGAGAGCGAGCAAAACCGAACCACGGTATACGTTTACAACGATATGTAATCCTTAAATTACACTGCTCTAGCCCACCTCACAATACATAAAGTAGTTTGAGTTCCACCATGCCAGACTGCAAAAAGGACATCCTTCATTCGCAATGTATGGCCACTCGGATCAAACATCCACATCAAACCCTGCCAGTATACTCCTGTCATAATACTATTCACACAACTGAAGATGTACACAAAACTGTCAGATGTCACAGGAGTGTAAAGAGTAAATCTGACATCTTCTAACAGAAACTCCATAACAAAGAGAGAAAGTAATGGGTATATAAGTGTCTTTGACAGCAAACAGACGTTCCTGAAAGGCTCGGAGTAACATTGCTTCTTTGCACTTTGTCTTTTCCAGCATGCAGCTGATCAGAACATCAACTCTAAAAGTTTTACTGAGGTCTTAACAATTTTAAACTAACTTCGTCTCACAAAAGAAACTGTAATTTCAACCATGAAGAAGATATTAGTCAACTTAAGGAACGCAGATTTTAACAGGGTCAGATATACAATATCAGATACGCCATGCTCACGGATCAAAAACTTTAAAGCCTTAATCAAGTGTACTTTGGGGAGCCAGCCATGAAGAATATTTCATTTTGTCCCCAGGGACAGCTATATGAAGAAAGACTTAATGAAAACGACATAAATTTGCCACAGTGGGCTAAAATGAAATCATGTAGCCTAATTGTGTTCGCTCACAAGTGGCCTGTACTGACTGTTGATTCGCTACAGTTGGGTAAGTGTAATTGTAGCGAATCGTGTCAGAACTTGAAATGATATTCCAACAAACCTGTCTTTAAAATTCCACAGCCCCAAGAGTGTGCCTCTTTATGGGCTGAATACTGTCTGCTTCTCTCGCCTTACTGACTGGGGGAAAAAAATGGTATTTTGAGGACAGAGTTGTGTAGAACATACATGGTAAAACCAAAGAGGACTGGGTTCATGGCTGGGTTTGTTTGTTTGTTTGTGTGTGTGTGTGTGTCTGTGTCTGTGTGTGTGTGTGTGTATCTCAGCTGGAGTTAATAAGAGGCAAAGCTTTGGTGAAGGTCAGCAGCTTACAGATATGTGGAGAAGCTAAAAACGTCTTCTGCCCGACAACGTGGGGGGGGGGGGGCGGAGCCACTGCTGTAGGAATTACGCAACCATTGTTTACAAGTCACTGCCATTACACTTTACACAATTAACAGGCAAGTCTGCAGTGAGAGGATTTGTGTATTTCATTTTGTGTCAACAATCTCTGTGTATCTTCCACAGTCCAAGTCTGGTGTCTGTCATGATTCAATAATGCATTTAAACACCCTACATAAAATACTTATAAATCAATTCTGTACCTCTACCAGGGTCCAGGGTACCATATACACACAGTATATATATTGTTTTTGTCACATGTTATGATGTGCATAGCTCTTGATGACTATGTTATGTTGTTACAATAAACTATCAGTCTGTTTTCTCTTGGATGTGTTGGTACAGTCAAATAACTGTTCTGGTAACGGGCTCTCTATTGAACCTCTGTAAACCAAATAAAGGGACAGTCATTTTATAAATCTATAACATAAAGTCTCAATCGGTTCCAAATATTCTCTCTCTCCCCCGAGAGGTCTGTGAAATATCATACGTTAGTTTTATTTATTACTCAATTCAAATATGTGTATCGCAATATTATTAACCTAGTGTCGTCTCTCAGAGGAATAATCATATGAAAATCCGTCACGCAGTTCACCTGAGGTAGTGCGACAGCAGTGCTGAACGAATGACCGGGGATATTATATGTTCAATCTGTGTGACAGAGCGAGAGAGGAGCAGAGCACCAGAGAAGCGCTTGCTCTAAATGACAGAAAAACACATTTCATGGCTGAATGTGCTAATCTACCTCCCTCTCTCTCTCTGATGGTCTCTCTCTCTCCAGTTCCTGTTCCCTATAATCCAGCCATGCAGCCAAAACAGGTCGGCCGAGTGATAGAAAGAGACAGGGAAACAAAATGGAAGTGCAATACCTTCACTGGCCTTGTAAACTTGGAAACAAGACATTAATAGCGTTTTTCTCTCATTTTTTTCCCAACAAATTAAGGGAGAGAATATGTCCTGCTGCAATGCTACATATTTTAGTCTGGATATTCTGTGCATGTGTGTGTGTGTGTGTGTGTGTGTGTGTATGTGCACATGTGTGCCTTGAGAGATGGGGAGGGAACGCTTGCCTGGAGTGAGACAGACATTCTACAGTGAATTTCCATAACCGGCAGTCATAAACTGTCAGAGGGAAGAAATGAAAGACAATTATTGATGAAGTGGTTTAGATATTAATTTTTTTATTATTATTATTCATGACATGTGTTGTAATTTGCTGGTTACACCCTCAAACCTTTGAGTTTAGCAGGTACTAAGACATCAATCCTCGGCCCACCCTGCGATTGCGTAATAAAGAAATACAAGCTGTTTTGTTTCCGGTTGCCATGGCGTTAGCCTGGTTCATGTATCAGCCTTATGTCTTTATGCACAATATCTCTACAATTCCTTCCCACAACACTTGACCATCCACAACCCAGAAATAAATAACATTGCAGCAATGTCTCCTTATGCAACTCAAGTGCACCAATAATCCAAGAGTCTCACACACCCAACACCATCTCTCTGTCTTTCACAGATAACTCGTACAAAATACGTCATGTTCCGTGCAAACCAGATGGTTGCGCATATGCATAAACCAGAGCTTTAAAAAACAAGTGAACAAAAATCACCATCGATTTTTTGCAAACTGTGTTTTATTCAGTTCATCTTTTCCCTGTAATTTCTGCTTGTTAACAACTTGTTCACTGTACGCGCCTCTCTCTGGTTTCCTGCAGCTGAGAGAGAGGGAGAACGTTAAGCAGACAATAACATAATCAAGAACATAAACAGCAGTGTGTGTCTTTGATTGATGTGATCAAAAAAAGCTTCAACGCTGCTTTGGCAGCCTAATCATGAGCGCAGATGGAGACATATGAGAACAGTCAACGTTTTCTGTTACCAAAAAAAGAACAAAAAAACCAAAACAGAAAAAAAAAGGAGAGAGAGAGATGCTTTCTATGGGAACCTAAAAGCCACAGGCGCCCGTCTTCAGCGCGCTCTTACGTAAGCCTTACGCAACACTGAGTGTGCATTTAATAGACTCTATGGGAGTCAAGGAGCAAGTCAGTCAGCGGCGTCCAGCTGTTGCACGCGAGCCGCGGCGATCGGCTAAGCTGATTAGAGAGTTTAAAAAGCTGCTTCATCCCCCTGCAGCTGGAAAGCTGTGAAGCACAGAGGAGGGAAGTGGCGCTTCCAGAGCTCACTCTGTCCTGATCTTTTTTTCTTTTTTTTTCTAACTTATGTGGCGGTGTTTATGTGTGTAACGGTTGAGGGTGGTATTAATCACACTAACAGCGTTCGTGATGAGGTAACGGCAGTCTGCCGTTCTTATGAAAGCTGAGAAACGTCCTACGTTACTCGAGAGAAGTGATTCGTGTGAACTTTCATCCTTTTTTTGAACAAAACAAATCATTTACAGACATAAATCTACACGTTTTTAGTTAAAACACTTATTTAAAGGTCGTAATGAACTACAGCCCAGCACTGTCATCACACAAAGTTAAAATGTTCTCCCCTCATCAAAGTCCATCCATATTTAATGAGTTCAAGAGCATTTACTTCTCGCAAACATCAGAGTTTCAATTTAATGTTATTAAGTTTTAAGCTTTCTATCAGAACACTCAAACAGCTCACAGCGGATCAATATTTAGAAACACACTCAATACACTACAACACAGGGTTCTACAACACAGTCCTCTGAAAGGCTTGAAGGACAGAGCCTGAGACAACCATACATTTTCAACAAGCTGACAGAGATATCCATCTCTTTTCTTCTATCCATAGTATATAAGCAAAAGAATAAAGGAATAATTCATTTTGTGACCGTATTAATACTGCAATTAGTACATCTTAACATCTGTGATGCTTAATGCTTTGTGTATAGACAAATGGACTGTACGTAGCCAAGCAAAGCAGGGAACAGAAATAAAAACGGTGAAGGTCAAGGTCGCACAAAAGAAGCCTTTGGCTGTTCTCTTCAGCAAGCAGTGCATGCACGTGCGACACAGAGTGCGGTGTGCTTGGGTTTTAAAAGAGAGGGGTGAGTTTATGTTTGAGGCTGAATCACAGTATTGTACAGCGGTGTGATGCCATGAGAGATTTTCAACGGCACAAGTGAGAAAATGCCAATTCATTTACGAGGGGAACGCATTGAGAAAGATAAATAGAAAAAAGGGAAGGGACAGGAAGACAGAAAAGGAGAGAGTCAGAGAGAGAGAAAGAGAGAGGGAGAGAGAGAGAGTCAGAGAGAGAGAAAGAGAGGGAGAGGGAGAGAGAGAGAGAGAGAGAGTGAGAGAGAGAGTGAGAGAGAGATATGGAGATGGAGATGGAAAAACAAAGCTTAGAATAACATGTTTGTATCTTTACAACCGTGAAGGAACATTCAGAACCCGAGCTAGTCCAAAAGCAGAGACCTTGAAGGTAGGAAATCGCTGAGAATTCACCACATCCGCACTGATTTCGTTTCTGGACATTTCACAGAGTGCAAATGACATAACAACCCCTTTTGTTAAAGTTTTCCACTTACATAAGCAATCTGAATGGACAGAAAAAAAAATAATAATCTCTTTATACACTTAAAGTCTAGTATCTTTAGAGACAAATTTCCTGTGGAGTTTAAAAAAAAAAAGCATTTTCTAAAGGCTCCCAGTCGCTTTCATCCACTTGCTAAGAGATAATAAGTGGGACTCCACAATCTATTATGACATTAGACTATTAATGGTCTCTCTCTCATGCTCTCTGTTCATTTGAATGCGGTAAGAACATGCTACGTTAATCAAAGGATCCTCTGGGAACAGTGAGACCCTGTATAGCCTGCTCGTGTCTGTCTTTGCCGCACAATTTTCACTGACGCCACGCAGATTAAAAGTGGGTGTTCTGTTTTAAGTTCCTAGACAAACGTTCCTGTCATTTGTCTGAAACCTTGAGGATCATTCCTGTGAAATTGCAAACGCTCCTCCCTTAAGTCAAATTGTCATGTCTCGAGCATATGTCAAAATCATTTCAAGTATTTGGTTCGCGTAATGTTGGCTCACTCTTCTGATGCTTCCTCTTGTGGGTATGTGTGCCAGGTGAAATGCGTTCTTTTGCATTTGAAAACATCAATTCAGGTTTTTTTTTGTTTGTTTGTTTGGCAATGATCATAGCAGTTACGAGAGTTTATATGTAAATCTAAAAAGTTAAATTAACACAGTGAGTACTGCGTTGTCAGAACTGAAGGTTTGATCTGGATGTTAAGGATTGTCTATCACACTCAATGACGACGTATTACATGTTACCAGATAAGGGACACGCCACCAAACAGATTGAAATATGTAAATAAAATGTGGTTAAATGGAAAACTGGAAAAGGAAATTACTTTGTGGCAAATATTTGTTTCAAACAGATAAGAGCCTACTGCCTTTAGTGGCTGCTAGAAAGCTCATTATCAACTCTGTGGAAATTTTCGCACACTGACTGTGATGTGAAACAATGCGAGCTCCATTGCAATTTCATTAACTGGCTTTGAACTGTTTCCATGTGAGGAAGGCAGCAGTCTGGATTTGGAATGTAGGCTGAATGAAAGACACAGTGTTGATGTGGACGTGATTCGGTGTGAGCAATTTCATCTCTGGTGTGAGTTATTTCATCTCTTTCATTCTACTGTGAAGCTCTTATTTTCCTCATCATTTCATGAAGCATTCTCACAGAGGCACTCTGATTGGGTTACCATAGCGCTGCTGACTAACGATGATTACTGAACAGAATTTTCCATTTGTTCCCTAAAAAGAATCAGTACTGAAGACAAAAACCTATGGTTGTGCTTTAAACGGTGCACTACAAGCTGGGATTATTTTGACTTTCATGAAAAGTTTATAGTCAGTAGAACAAAAGTATGATGGTGATAACAAGCCCATCGGGCAGGGTACTGGCTATTACTCTTCAATGGTCCCACAATGTGATTCAGAAGACTACAGTGATCTGCGGTTAACAGATTCCATCAGATTGCCTGCATCATTATGCGCTGGTAATATCAATGTCAAAATAAAAATCTGTGTTCATAAATACAGGCATTATAACAGGACAGTTCCTTTGAACAACACACAATACACGTGGTAGAGAAGAGGATGGGCAACCCGATTTGTTTTCAAAACACACCCTTTTGCATCCTTCAACACACACACACACACACACACACACACACACACAACCTGCTACTCAAATATGTGACACCTCACTCGAGGAGCACACGTGAGCATGTGTGCTGCGAGCTGGGAGGAACGACTGACAACAAGATTATCAATGCAGTACAGAGCAGCACAGCAGGCTCCAGAAATCACCCAGTGTATGCAGCACAGCAGAATGCAGTGCAAGCCCCACAGGATGGCCACAGAGAGAGACAGAGAGAGAGGGAGAGAGAGACAGACCCACACCAGCTGTGCCCCACGGGGAAAATGCAGGACAATTCCCCAGTTCATGTTGTTCTCAACAAGAAGAAAGAGAAAGACAGAAGGGAAGACGGACTGAGCGACTTCTTATGGTGATGGAGCCTTGCAGTCTCTTCCTCTGTACTTGCTGCATTTCATTTGGAGTACTTTCTGAGATTCTCTATCTCAAAACGGTAGAGCATCTTGCTTTAGTAAGACAATTCTAACCGAAATAAATAAACAACCAATAAATGAAAAAACAGGACCATATGTTACTGACACACGGCTGAAGGCAATGAGAGTAAATTTAGATATTCTTAAAAAGGAAAAGGACAAACACACAGAGAAAATTAAAACTACTGTACTAATACTATACTAATAAATCGACGACAAACAGAACCCTAATTACCGAAGGTAGGCTACAAAACGCGGATTAAATAGGTCCGACAACGATACTGTAGTCAAACTGGTCTAAAGATCATTTTCCCTCTACGGAATGGGCTATACACTGAGCATCCTTAACATTTCAATTTATACGTGTATTTGTTAAGTATTTGACATAACAGAAAGTGCAGTTCATTAAGGAGAGGGCACATCAGAATGAAAACTACGCGGATAACTTCCAGTTCTCCTCCATGATGTAAAGGTTTAACTCATTCCTGGTGCCTGTTACTTAACACTAATGAACGGCCGCAATATACAGGGTTTGTGAGAAATCAATACACACCGGAGTCTCCTCCGTCCATCCCGTAGCTGAAGCCAATGACACTCTCCGTTTCATCCGCCGCTGCGGCCCCAGCCGACGACGAGCTTCCTCCGGCCTCACAGAGCCTCGACGCTCCTTCCATTTAATCCAGATGACAAGGGCGTCGTGGTTAAGCTGAATATGGTGATAACGCACCCCCCGTCATTTGGACAACGTTCAGTAAACCTACATATTTACGAGCAGGCTCCTCTGTTTGTCCTCGTTTAGCTCTTGAATCTTGCGCATCCGATCACACATCTCCAACTTGCCATAAATGCGGTTGATGTGTCCCAGTACACCGAAGACCCTCTACGCCAGCAGCTACGTCACATGCCCAGGCAGGTTTGCGATGTCACTCTAGCATCAGCTTTCAAATGACGTCAGACAAAATGGATTTGTATTACTATATACAGGTCGATTACAATGAGCCATGTAAATAAATGATTCTGACATAGACACCGGTAAATAATGTAGGCATGTTATCCTACATGCTGAAACGATTCTCTGTGCTGACCACAGAATCGTGAAAGGAGACGGGGAAGAAATGAACCCATTACAAAAAATGTTTTCAGAAATGTTTTTATGTATCTTAGTGACATTTAAGAATAAAGTGAAAGAATATAAGGTTAGGTATGAGTCAAGTAAATTACTGCAGCAATGTCAGCGTAGTCCAATAGTGCCTCCTACAGTATGCGTCCTCTATGGACTCCTCAGTCTTAGAGCGGCATCTGCTTCGAGATTCGTCGCTGACTACAGTAAAATACTGCATTTCCCCACTTTTATCGAGACGTCTATGATTTATCAAATGTTGAACTATATTATGTTCAAAACAGCATATTTTACGGGGGGGAAAAGAGGTCTGAATCTCTGAAAATTTCTGTTCCTTTGAAAAGTTGTTTCCGTGTAGTCTGTCATGTTAACGCGGTGCGTCAGTGTACGAGGTTAACAATAGGCTACTTATGTAAATATTTTATGTTCATTATTGCGAAACCCACAGTTTGGTAATACTCGAATAACTGCACACATAGAAACAGACACTCAAATAATCTTGTTTCCTCAGTTTATTCCATGATTAATACAAAAGGAAATTAATACTCTCAAGTAAGAAGGTACATGACACAAGCTGTTCTGTGGGTTTAATAGGTTAAGCCCGCCCTCTGGTGGTAAGTCTGGGTATTGGAGATCTTCCCAGGAGTATGCACATTGGGTCATCAGGCCGATCCTCTCTGCTACGCAGGTTTACAGACCGGCCGTCACAAATCTGGGAGCGGACCCACAAATGCCCAGTCGTCCACCAGAGAGAGGGGGGTCTTGAATGGACGTTAAGGACGGTGAGTTTGCAGGAAAGATACTGTATCAGCACATGTGTACTACAGGTACTTTGGCAGTTCCTTCTCAATGACCTGGAGAGAGAAAATTACACGGATTAATACCATCATTCAGTCACTGAGAGTGTATATTATACAAATTAATAATAGTAATAATAACAATAATAATAAATGCAAAAGAAGATCATGTACATAATTAACAACTTGTGTGTTTCTGCAACAAAATGAATATGACTCACAACTGGATCATCCATTGGAGAATACCTCTTCACCACATGTCCTTCTTTGTCAATGAGAAACTAAAATTTAATAATGGAGAGAATACATTAAAATAAGTTATCCTATGCAAAGGAGAAAGCATTGTATCAAATTATATGTTGTTATTCAAAGAGTGATACTTTTTCTGTGGAAAAGTGTACTACACATGGGCTTCCTATCAAAATGTTGTAATGGTCCATGTATTACTTCACTAGATTCAGATAATGTAATAAACAGATTACACACCTTGGTAAAGTTCCATTTGATGTTGCTATGAAGATAAAACAGAGCATTAATTACAATACATTATACAGTCAGCAGTGACCAATACAAAACAAATCAAAAATTAGCAACAGCTTCCTCTTATGTAAAAGGCATCAGAACAGACTAGCGCTGTTCCTGATATAAACTATGATGTTGGAGGTCACAGGACCAGAATGATACATATTGCACAGACACTGCATATATATATAAAGAGAAATGCATAGAAATGGTCTCTGCAGTTAATAATTTCTAGAACTTTGAAACATATCTTAAGTGTTTATACTCCCTTACTGAGGCGTGGTAAGTCTAAAACACCATCTGAACCCCCGTAACAGCTCCTGATAAAAGTGTGTAGTTTTTCCAATACTTTTAAGGTGTGAGAAACCGGCCATTTGATATTGATCTTTATCTCTGGGCATCTGTTACACAGTGCTTACGCAAGTGTATAAGCCTACAGCTCAACAATGACAGCCACGACACTAAAGTGTCAAACAGACTTCTCCTTTCATTCATTATAACTGAACTGAATTAAATAACTCCAGACAACCACTGCCTGCTACCCCAAGTATTCACATCATTTTCAGCCATTTTGGGGAGAAAAGGAAACAGAGACAGTAATAACCCTCCCCCTCTCCCTCCCAAAAAAGCATACTTACTTTCCCAGAGTGCCTTTGCCTTTAGGTTGATCTTTCATCCACTTCCATAGAGGATGGGCTCCGTCTCCATTTACATCTATCTTACTGAAGAGGTCAAACTTTACATTGTAGCCATTGGCAAACTCCTTGATCTCTGCCTCGGTACCAGGTTCCTGAGCAGAGCGACAAAACAGGAGAGGAAAATTAAATGTGATGTACTTGTCTTAAGCACTGAAAACTGGGAGATTAAGTACTACTAAAGTCAGGCCACTATTTAAACTTGATAGTTTAGTACCCTGGTTAAGGGGCTAACCCTTGTCAACACTATTTTAATTTAACTGCTGTATACACAGACTCTGAGGTCTGATGGAATAGTCACGCACAGGGCATGTCAGTTTATGATATCCTCCTTGGTGGCTACCTGACAATGCTTACTCAGGCATTCAGTTTATAGAATAATGCTGCTCATCAATTCCACTCAATTTGGTAAAACTAAAACATGAATATTATAGGAATATACGGAGACACCTTAATATGACATAGGACTGCTCAAAATCATTCAGTCTCTTGTTCCAGGCAACAGAAAAGTTAGTTCCTCCTTTGGACTGAAAATCTGAGTGCTGTAGCAATCACACTGGTGTGTGTTATGGTTATGTGTGTGTGTGTGTAATGTCCCTGACCCGTTGCTTTGGCCGTATCCCATTCTGTCTGGGGATTAATAGCTCTAGCTATATCACCACTGAGAAGCTTATTGTCCCTCCTCAGCACAAATCTCCACTCAACATTACTTTTATGGCCTACTTACAAATCATGTAGAAAGTGCTCACTGCACTGGAAGATTCCTCATGATTTCTAAGACCTGTGTCCATGACATGTGCTAGACATGAGATTGTCATTGTTTATGTTTCTATGTGTGTTTCTTGTCTCAGAGGCCAAACATTGGCTGTACCTGTTTTCCAAACTGGTTGCAGGGGAACCCCAGGATGCGTAAACCTTTCTCAGCGTATTTGGAGTGCATTTCCACAAACTGAGTGTAGTTTACGCCAGTCTTGCCTCATTTAGAGGCCACATTTGTGATGATGCAGACGTGGCCCCTAGACACAGAAAGATAAGTTGGTTATATTAACCAGTGAGGAGTCTGAACATACAGGTAACTGCCACAATAAAGGACAAAGTTTCCTGAGAGTATGTTGGGCTACAGCAAAAATGTGCCTTGAATTAGATTCTGCAAGTGTCTGGAACATGGGCGGATTTAACACCATTTTTCCACAGGAAATTCACATTTTTTTTTTTGGTTTGTTTGGTTGATGGTGCCGATGAAGCTCTGGAATGTTCCCTAAGTTTTGAGTTGGGCTGAGATCTGGTAACTGGCACTACCACAGTGTACGGTTTACATCATTTTCACACTTAACAAACCATTCAGTGACCACCTGTACTCTGTACTGGAGCCAACACTTAACTTTTTGTTCTTTTAGTGTTCAGTGTCCATATGCAGGCCTGGAGGAGAATGTGTACCTGCCCAGGTGACTAGCTTAAGGCAGCATCTCTACAGGCCCAGGAACAAGAGGACCTGCCATTAGAGGGCCAGGTACTGACTGACTGAAGTCTTCTTGCTGTGTGCCTTTATTTTACCTTTGTTTAAACATATGATATGATATATGATATGACAGAGGTATCGCTTTTTATTAACATTGTTTGGAAATGTTATCAAATTAATTTCCTCCTTTCACTGGGAGGTGTGTCTTCCCAGTCCTCAAAGGAACCCCCCCCCCCCCCCCCCCCAACACAGAATTTACAACAACAAATGCATTGTGCACGAACACAAGGCCATAAACATACTTGCAACTCACTAATACAAGAGGGCTTCTTTGAAAATATTTTTTTTTCAAGTTGACAGATTTTTATGATATGCTAAGAAAAAGACAGCAAGATATGCTCTTTCCGCCAGCATCAGAAATACGGTAAGATTAAACTGAACTGTTTGCACTACACTGAACCGCATTGTATTGCACCAAAACAGGGCTTAATCACATTGTATCGAATCACCGGCTGTTTAAAATGTATCTTTCATGCGTCGGACCATTCGATTGGTCGATCAGAAGGAGAGATACCCACCCCTAATAATTAGAGTTGGACAAACAGAGAGTCTAGTACTATTAAACTGAATAGTCCTGAAGGTACAACAGAGAACGAGAACGTACGTGGAGCAGCGGTAGGAGAGAAGGAAAAGTATATGGTCATGTGGCAATACTTTGGTTATGAGAGAGACTTTTGCAAAACATGACGAATAACTGTGGGTCCTAAAAGGAGGAACAGAACAAAGCTGTGTCATCACTTTCAGTTCAACAAAACCAAATCTGTTCATCTCCAGGTTCTACGCTTACAGCACGTACTATCAGAGACACACTGAAATTGTACACTTTCATCTTTGTTTTATTGAATCTCATATCATCATTGCAATATCCAACAAATTTGTCGCACGTCATATATTTTCTCCGTATGGTGCAGCCCTACTGGTCTGAGTCCAATGTAATTATTGGCAGCAGTTTTTAATAATGTGTTTTCTGTTTTAGACAGACAATGACCCCAAGTATATACGTCTAAGAGCAAAAGATCTCTTGCCAATCTTCAGCAACGAATAACAGATTTTTCTAGGTTATTCTACCCCGAAAAATAAAGATTTTTCTATTGGTCAATCCTATTCCAGGGCTGATTATTTTTGCGGGTCTTGTTGTTGTTAGCCTTGTTTAACTTCATCTCAAATGGAATACTGATAAAGGGGAATATACCCGCTCTTTAGATAAGTCCCTACTAAAAGTCCCAGAAGTTTGCCGGTATCTTTCAGACAAATACCATGGCACTTGGGTACCAATGATAATGTGTATGACTCCACACTTTGGGAGACCATGGAAACCGTTCTCAGAGCACATACACTTGCATATGAGGTAGGAGGAAAGAAGCAGTCATGAGCAAGACTGGCTGAGACAGAAAATCAGTTAACAACAATAGAAATCGCAGAACCCAAAACAACCCAAAACCCAAACAACAGCATTGCTGAGAAAGACTGTTACCTTGAAATATGAATATAACTCAATAACCTCAGTCAGTGTTGTAAAGCTACTTGCTCGGGCTGGGCAAAAGCATTTCAAATTCAGAGACAAACAGGCATGAAAGCCCCATCTCTCTCTGTACAGAGCCTACATGCGTCCTATGTGGAAACGTGCTATCCAGTGACAGCGTGAAACCAAACCAACTTAAAGGACATTTCAAAAACAACACACACACAAAAAAATGTGTGGGCTAGCCAATATCTTTTTTCGAAAAAAAAAAAAAAAAAGTATCGAGCTGAACAAGCCGCAAATACACTTCAAGAGGGCAATAACGGTTAATGAGCGAGCTTGAAAGCATCGCTTGAAGTGTTGCAAAGGCCGTGAACCCGCACACCACTGAAGAGATTTTGATATTGCCAGCTGCCGTTGAAATGATAAAAAAAAAGACACGTTGGGGAGGAAGAGGCTCAAAAAAGTAAAATGAATGTTTGTTCTAACATAATATTTCAAAGTAGTCCATACAAATCAAAACATGTCTACATTGTGAATGATTGGGGTCGCTCGAGTTTTTGTCTACATTGTGAGTGATTGGGGTCGCTCGAGTTTTTTGTGAAATCAAGGTGGGGGCACCAGCTAAAAAAAAAGGTCGGGAACCCTTGGTCTACTCCCTTTTAAGGTTTACTATTGGCCAGCATATCTAGATGTTCTCTCATGGTGTAAAAGGGGTCCAGCCAATGCCTCCTACTTCTGTCCAGCAGGGCTATCTTTAGAGTCATCTCTCTGTTATAAGACCCCTCTAATGTTATGTTAGAGATGTGAAGGCTCTATCCATAGACTGGCACTTTACCTCATTTGAACAGCTTCAGAGAATACATAACATTCTAACGTCAACTTTCTCCAGATATTCACCGATTCAAGAATACATCAGAAAACAGATATAACATTTTGAGAATAAGTCTAGGCATGGAGCCCTTGAGGACATCTGCAAATTTGATCCACTTAATCAGGGGAAAGTTTCTTATTTCTATTGGGTAGACAAGCAGGCGGTGATGCAAGCGCACTTTAAAGGGCATGTGCAACTAAGCTGGACGGGCTCTGAGAAGAATGTCTCGGTAGTATACACAACTGGTCAATCAATGTTAGACACAGCCTGGTACAGTCTAAACAACAGCATGGACAGCACCATTCCAAAAACCAGGTTAAACAGGGTCGTCCCATAGATATCTCCACTTTGCAATAAATATAAAACATCCGATGATACATTAACACACTCGTTTAAGACATGAAGCAACTTTTGTGGTACTGGACAAATATATTTGAATGTTTTCTGATACATTTGTGAACCAAACCCACTTATAGCCATTCTAAAAGGAACGAGTATCTTCTCAATAGCTAATAGATTTGAGAGTCGGGCTATTTCATTTGGTATGGTGTTTTAAAAAACAAACCAAAAAAAACGTGTTTCACTTATGTGGAAGATGGACTTTGCACCAGCATGTGAAATGTGGGTCAGAGAAATGGTCAATGTATTGTATTAGAAAGGTTTGGATTTTCTAGCAATAATAAAACAGCTATAGTTGATAGGATCTGAAACCCTGCATTAGTTTATCTACAGGATGACTAGCACCATAACGTGGTATGACTCCTATGGCTGTGTATATGTATTATTACTAGAAATGTTATTTTCCCTTGACTCTTTGTACTTATAAAAGTGGCTGAAACTATGTTGTCCATAGGATGTACTGAAAATATGTACTGTTGAAAACTGAAAATAAATATTCAGAAATAAATAAATGAATAAAATGTGTCCAAACAAGAATACCCTCTCAGTCACTGGGATGTCCTCCTGTAACCATGGTAACCACAACCAAAATTTAAACATGGTCTGGGTTGCTTAACTGAAGAACCACACAGGAACCTGTGTGTTCACTGTACTTTGACTCCCCCATAAACTCATGTTGTTCTTTTATTTTGGCAGTTACTCATAAAAAGCACATTCGGAAAAGCTGCAGCTAGGCTATTCTTATTTGAGGGCAGAGTGGTGAATATATTAAAAACAAAGAAAAGATTTTCTACATTAGTACAAAAGTAACATTTAATCAGTCTGCTTAGCATATTTTCAAACCGGGGTCTGTATAATTGTTGAGAAACACAGCGCATTTTTTTTTCTCAGGGAGCAGATCTGTACAAGTAAAAACTTATTTCTGTTAAAATGGTACCAGTAACTACTCACCTGTATTTCTCCAGAGATACTTCATTCCCATCAATGTCTTTAGCCGAGAATTCATAAATAGACTTGGCACTTTGCCAGTCTTTTGCCTCCGCACACTGTAATAGAAGGGTGGGGAGTGAGAAATGTGGACTAAGCTGGCCAAAGGTGAAGAAAACAGTCACTGGGAGATCAGGAATATCAGTTAAAGGAATGTTACAGTGCAGTCCATATTAACCAAACACATGCACATGGGGAAAAAACATGTAAGCTTACTTAACTGAGGGCACAACCCCTATAAACAGAGATTTCTCTTGGACTGCACCTTCTCGTGCGTTCCTTCGTCTAGTTAATATTCACCGGCTAAGATCATGGCACTGCAGTGCAACGTTTCAGCTGATCAAGACCATTGGATTCAAAAGTGAGGTGGAAGAAATTTTGACAATAAATAGTCTAAATACAGATTACACTGCCTTGTAGTGTAAATCAGTGCCATCGATGGGTTGTCTGCTGATGGGTCTGATTACACCAGAGGACGAGGGCGGATTGGGGGGAAAACAGATACAGTTTGGAGGATCCCTTCCTACACGCTGCATGTGTTTAAAAAGGTAAAATAAACAAGGAGCACAAAATTATGCTTTTCATAGATATGGTGAACTCATAATTGGAATCTTCTTTTAACTTTTAACTGACGACAGATCAATTTAACATTGTGATACTGTGCGGCGTCCATGGGAGTCAAAATTTCGCAAGGTAATACTCAACTAATAGGTTAACGCTAATCCAGGGTTTAACAAAGCTTTCCGGCAAAACAGAGACTGTGTTTGGCTCTGGCCAAACCTAAACAAAACCAAATGCTACATGAATCCTGTACAAGGCCAGTCTGAAATCAGGCCGCAGTAACTCAGGCTTCAAACACAATAAAACCCTGATACTGACAATACTGCGATAGGAGTGGAGTATCAACCACACTAAATAGACTGCAACTTATTTATTGATCCTACAACAACACCGATTTTATCCACACTGATTAATATGCAAAGGTCATGTGGTGATGTGTCAGTAGTCGCTATTTTAGTCTTGGGTGTGGTGTACCAACTGAATTTAGGCTATTCAGGTAAGAGTGTGGAGTCCTGACTCAAAAAAATTACTTTGTGAATATAACAAGACAACAGTTCCACGGCTAAATATGATTGTATTTTAGCACACAGTCATCATATACATGATATAGAATCATATCAATCGGCGTAACACTTTTACTTCAAACAAAAATAGTATATTTATCAGGTCTAAACTGGCAGGTCAAGGACTTAGCAGCAGAGTTGTGAAAGGATTAGGTCATCCTCCACGTTAATGAAACCTAGAGAATTCCGGTAATCTGAACAAATTCATTTCCACTTCAAAATGTTCAAGAGGAAAAGTAGTCTACTGTTCACACACTGAGGGGTATTGTAAGTCAAACCAAAGTATTCAGAGTTGTCCAGCTGAATTTGTAAAAGCTCCTCCATGCATCTGTCAATTGCTCAACGTTTGAATGAAAGATTAGTAAGATCGCTACTCGAGCCAGTATAACAGTGATTGTTTAAAACCGACGCTGTTATCTTAGAAGGCGGGTGTCAACAGTATTGTCTGTATGACGGCATTTCCCATCATTACAGTTAAGCTTTCCTAACAACTCAATTAGCACAGCGACTCAGCCTACTATGCTTATCCAGTGCGGAGATTTATAAATCTTTACTAATCGCTAAATTTGCTTCTTCGTATAGTTCCCTTTGTCCGTTAATTGTAGCTGTGCAAGCTGGGTATCATGAATTTGACGAGTGGTTAAAACGTAAGTTCGCCACATGGTAAAATATGAAATTATTAGGTATGAATTTGAATAAACCAACAAGCTAATTCCATTCTGTAGCTCGCTAAACTAGCTTCTGTTTCACCACCGGAGCAGATTTAGTGTGACACAAAGTAGACATAAATAAACACACCATGCCTGGAGATATGTCGTTACGTAAAAAAGATCTTGGCACATGTGGGTGTTATTTATTTAAAACACTCAAATATTATCTGATATTGTTACATGCGTTGTGAAAAGGGTGCTCTGCATTTTCCTTACCATGGCTCTGACAACTCCTCGGCCACCTACCGTCCCAATCACAAGTGCTCGTTTGAGCAACCACATTATCAGGGCAAAGCAACGGCAGAGACTAACCCCACAAAGACCCGCCCCCAGTCCTTTAGGCCTATCAAATATATTTTTACCGATTTAATACAGTTTTCAATCGCACAACTAAGAAGCTCATGCAGTATGTAATTGTATAAGTGTATGGATTTGTCATTAGCATTTAATTGAATCTTCCATTTGATTTTCCAGCGTTTTCAATCTTAGATTTTTTTAAACAGTTACTGGCAAAAATCTAGACATCTTAGGGTCCTAATGGATCCGACAAACGCGATGAGCAAAGAGATTTTCCGGAAGTGTGCCTGGAGATGTACTAGAAAGTGAGGGTTGCAGTTGAATTTAATTATTTAGTTATTTAAAGTAAGGTTTTGAAAGCTATTATGGATGACGAAGAGGAGACTTACCGACTGTGGAAAATTCGGAAAACGATTATGCAGGTAGGTAGCAGTTGTTCAGGATACTGACCATCTCGCTTCTTACTGTATCCAGCTGTGCCGCAGTGTAACGTTCCTTTGAACTTTTTAGCTTTGCCATGACCGAGGCTTTTTGGTGACACAAGATGAGTTGGATCAAACTTTGGATGAGTTTAAAAGTCAGTTTGGGGATAAGCCTAGTGAGGGTCGCCCACGACGGACCGACCTCACCGTGCTTGTAGCCCACAACGACGACCCAACAGACCAAATGTTTGTCTTCTTTCCCGGTACGTATGTTGAATGATAGACAACCACCTCACTCAAAACAGTAAGCAGTGTGATTGGTACTGAAAACGTAATCAGTTAACAGTGAAGGGACCATTACAGAAAGAGAGTTAAAGTGTTTGTCAGATAAAGTTTAGCACAGTAGTACAAGATATACACGTGAAGACCTTTCTCCCCCCTAGAAACATTGTCTTTTGTTTGTTTTATAGAGGAAGCAAAAGTTGGCATCAAAACCATCAAAATGTACTGCCAGCGTATGCAGGAGGAGAACATCACACGCGCCATCATTGTAGTACAGATGGGCATGACGCCATCCGCGAAACAGGTGAGATACATAACTTTATATAATCACAAAAGACGAAGATATTACAGAAATGACCTCTTTTTCTTCAAACTTAAGAATGATTTGGGTTTTTATTTCAGTCTCTGGTTGACATGGCCCCTAAATATATCCTTGAACAGTTTCTTCAGCAAGAACTTCTAATAAACATCACAGAGCATGAGGTGAGAGAATTCACCTGGTCTGTTGTGTAACATACTTTCGGTAAAATCGTAGGTACTTGAATATCCTGCTTGGAGCAGTTTGAGTGACAGAACTGTAACATGTGATGTCCTGTGTCTTTGCAGCTGGTACCTGAACACATAGTGATGACCAAGGAGGAAGTGACAGAGCTTCTTGCGCGATAGTATCCTTACTGATGCATATTTGTTGTACTGTTTAACGATGGATTGAAGCACCGGTTAGCTGTCAAAAAATGCGCAGTAGTGTGAAATTTTTAGCTGTGATTGTTCTGTGCACTGAAAGTGAACATTAGCAGTTTACGTCTGTGACGGGCACTAGGTCCCTTGATAAAAACCATTGGTTTATCGTAGAGTATACCTGAAAACTGATTCCAGGTCATGTTTCAGTCCCGTCCTTTAGATTTGCGTGTGCTTTAACAGTGTCACTGACCGAATATTGTGTCCTGAACCATGCTTAGTAAACTGAAAGAAAGCCAGTTACCCAGAATCCAGGCTGGAGACCCAGTGGCTCGCTATTTTGGTCTGAAAAGAGCACAGGTAAGCGTGATGGCCTCCCATAAAAGAAACCAAATTAAAAAAAAAAAACAACTTTTCAGTTCTTTTATTCAGATTATTTTTCAGGATGTCATTTTAGACAGGAGGTGTTTGTGAAAGTGTCTCAAGATGCACTTTCATAGTCTCTGTTCTCCCACTGATAGGTAGTGAAGATCATTAGGCCAAGTGAAACTGCTGGAAGATACATAACATACAGACTTGTCCAGTGATGAAGTGGAGGTAAGTAATCAGAAGCAGCATCTTTACACGCTTTGACGTCACGAAAATTTTGTTACTTTCACATTGCATTTCGGTATTTCTCTGGGGAATCATTTGGATGTATGTGAAACACAGTATGTGTACATGTCAATCTTTTTTTGTTTTTGTTTTATTTTATTTTTTGTGATCATGTTATGGTATTAATTTAGGCTGTTCTTACATTGATTAAACACAAATTTAATTTTCAAATATTGCTGTATCTCTAGACATGACAGAAATGAACAGGAGTTGACCAAATACTTTCTGTGATTGTAGGCTGTCTGCTGATGCTCCAGAACATTCTGGAAGATGTACTAGTGTCACCACCATTTCACAGAGATTTGGATTAAGTATTACAGAAATAGCAAACAATTTTTTATCAGGAGTATTTTATCAGGAGCAGAAGCAAAAGGTTTCTTTTATAAAGTTTGGAAGAGTACATTGTCTGATTTTTTTTGTGTGTTTTTGTTGTTCACTATGGTTTCTTTGTATAAGTGTGATCCTAAACATTAAATGTATTTTTAAAATTTTTGACAGCTGTTTTTATCCTCATCTGTGTGGTTTGATATGTGGAATACATCCGTTACATGTGAGTACTTCATGCACTTACAAGTGCTCTGATTTTTCTAAAACTGAAAGTTGTACTCAAACTAACATACTCATTTACACCAAACACAGGCAAATGTTAGGAATGACTGCTTTTAATAATGAAGACAGATAGGTATGAAATACAGTGGTATGCACTTATTTTTATTTTAGAACAAGATAATTTAAGGCAATATAGTTTTTCCAGAGTAACTTTACTGTTGCATTGTAACTTGTGAGATTTTACATTTCTATGAGCTGAGACAGAGGTCAAACACAAACCCCTGAGACTTATTTTCTGATACTGATCCTGACAGTGACGTGTTGTTAAACTGTGAAGTTATACAAAATGGCTTTACAGTTTTTGCCACTTTAAATCCCTGTGAGTGGACAGAGGCTTCACTTCACACATCATTGCCATTTAGAGTTTGTATTTGAAATCAGGACTACATGGAGAACTCCATGGTTTTTTTAAACAATTATCATTCATTTAGAATATTCGTGCATGACCAAAGTTGTGTGGTCTGTTACGGTCTTCATTCAGAATGTATGTATAAACTTTCATCTGAGCTGCACATGTTAGGCAGTGGAAATTACGTGTTCATCTCATTAAAGTTCTCTCAGACAACTTTAGGGCTAGCCAGTGTGAGCTTAACTGTGTCATCACCACTATGTAGGCTATGCAAATGAATAAAAATTCTTTATAGCAACAACAAAAATAACAACAGCTTTTCAATATTGAGTCTATGGTGATAAGAAAAACATAGCAAAAGGAATATATTGAAGTCAATGCGTTTGTTTTAAAACCAAAAACATTGCAGTACAAAACTGCGAGTGTATTATAAAGATAATTAAAAGCTGTCTTTGGACAATACCCACAAGACAATTCAAAATACAAAAACAGTTTGTCTGCATATTCAGAACAGCAGAATGGTCACTAATTACAAAAGCACACTGACCCGCAGTAGTGCTGTGACTATGCATGTTACAGATAAAACCTAGAACAGACAGCCTTTAAGTGCACAGAACAATTTCTCTTTGCATACACATTACAAAGTGCAACAATATTCAGCTAGGTTCACCCAAACACACAGAAAAGTAAACATAAAGATATCATAACTATGAAAGCCCAACATATTCTGACAAGTACTGTCGAACTCCAAACAGGAACTTTATAACATTGTTATGTCTTTACACTACTTTCAAGTACACCCAGAACATTATCTGTGCTTTGCATGAGACTTTGGCAACAGATGGAAGATTCCAGATTAAACCCATACAACACAGTTGTCTGAAGTGCATGCATATATTTTAGAGAGGAGAGACCTAGTATTTAACTTATTGTTGTAGAGAACTGAAAATGATTATAATTATCTGTTTTCTTCATTGAAATATATGAAATCACAGGTAATTTCCAGGGAATCAGTAAAGATGTTTTCTCACCTTTTTGTATTTTCACATCATCACAAATGATCTGTATAGCTTGAGTTGTTTTAACTATATCAGTACAAAGTATTCTTAGAAGCCAATATTTGGGTTCTCAGGAATCATCTTAAACCATCCCAAAAAATCAGGATTCAACAAATTAAATTGTTTTAAAAGAAACACCTGAACCAATAGTTAATGTTTCATATAGCTGTCATTATTGTGATCATTTTCACCTGTGCACCATTTTAATATATGTATAAATAAATTCTACAAAATACAACAAACAGTTCAGTAGAGAGGTCGCTATTACATATCCAGTGTTATGAAAACACTCAGCTAAAATAGAGATGATTACTGTACATATACTGAAGTTAACCCATTTTTTTTTATTCAGTCAAGTTCGCAAGCCATTCTGTCAATCACCACGTGTGTGAATGACACTGAATTGACTCGCCCATTCATTTTTTTTACGAAAAGAGAAAAAATAAAAAACTAGCACTGATCGTTTAGCGCTAAGTTTCTGGTATTTCAACGGGCTGTTTTTCATAGTAATTATTATTATTATTATTACACTGATGTAATAGAGACGGGGCCCTGTGCTTTTCTTTTTCCAGTTGAGCAACTGATGTTCCAGTTCTGCTCTGATCTATTACTGTAAATAATATGAACTTTAACATAGAAATCTGATAGACGCTGTTATTCCCCCTCACCCTTCAGACTGACATACTGGCCTGTTCTCTACTGTTCAGAGACTTGTTCTGCCTGTGTTGTCTCTGTATCTGCGCCAGTAGGCTGAGCTGGGGTTGTCTCTGTGTCGGTAGGATGAGCTGGGGTGGTCTCTGCGTTGGTAGGCTGTGTAGTAGTGGTCTCCGTGCTGGCAGGCTGTTCAGGAATGGTCTCTGGCACAGCTGTGCTCAGGTCCAGACTGATCCGAGGACTCAGCTGTTCTTCTTCTATGCTGGTCTCACTTCCTTGACTGATCAGAAGGGGGCGCTCTCGACCACCCTTCCCCGTGTCTTCTAATTCTGAATCAGAATCCAGGGAGCGCTCTCGAGAACCAGATGAACCCAGAGAGAGACCTGAAGTGGAAAAAAAAAACAAACAAACAAAAAGTTAGTGCCGAAGAGAACATCTAATAAACACAATATCAGTAAATAAATAAATTCATTAAAAAATTAATTCAGTACAATATCTGGACGTTAATTCGATACAATATCTTGTATGTGGACATGACTTATGTATTTTGTATTTATTAATGATGTTATCTGTAATAGGACATGGGAATATAATGTATTCATTTCTTACCACAGTCGTCTGCTCTACTCTGTTCCTCATCTCCGTCCTGACACCCGTTCATTCCACCTCTGCCACCATTTTCACCACAGGCCTACAGGAGAGAGTGTATCACTAACCACCTCAAAAAGGCAAGAGATGTAAAATATTCTAACATAAAAGCTGGTTTCTCCTCTTCTTCATCACTCTTATTCGCCATACATTTCCAAATATAGCCTTAACTTTAATATTTAACTGTGCTCGAAGATGCATACAAAAAAAAAACCCTACACAAGATGTGGGCCCGTTCTTCTTCACCTTTTTGTCCGTTTCCCTCTTACCTGATTAAGGTTCTGGGAGGTGAATGAGGAAGATGAGACAGGCCTGGAGCCACTGGTATCATTTGAGTAGAAAATTTCGTCCTGGAAAACAATAAACGCCTCTACGATGCGAGCCTGATGGGGGTAATCCACCAGGGAGGACAGAGACACGGTGGCGCCCGTCGGTTTGGGTCTCATTAACGTGGGTCCAAACACAATTCCCAAATTACTTGGACTCATCTTATTGTCCTGCTCACACTCAGACACTCTGGGAGAAAGAAAGGGACCGAGAGAGAGAGAGAGAGTGAGGAGGTGAAGTTCAAGTGAAAGCAATTTGTGAGACACAAAGCGAGATGGATTTTTGAACGCTGAACATAATTCGAAATCTGACACTAAATATTTGACTAAAGCAGTCCTATGCAGACCAATTACCATGAAACTACTTTGATCTTTAGCTGCAACGCCATTACATTCACGACCGCAGCATTGGTCTCAGATGGTACTGACCTTCTCAGATGTCGTATGATGTATCTGAGCGTGGCAATGTTGGACTGAGGCAGCTCCCGTAACAGCTCCCTCAGTTTCTGCACCAGGACAAGGACCTCTGGCTCTGTCTGTGGCCCCAGGTCCACCAGCTCTGGTCCTCTGCCTCCCTCCCCTCCCTCACTGTTCTCGCCCTGCATGCTCTCCTTGGCCAGCCCCATCAAATCGTTATACATGCGGAAGGGCATGATGGGCTCTGGCAGCTGTAGACAGAGAAGGTCAGAGAGAGAGAGAGACACAGATAGTGAATCTTGATCATAGTGTCACAGCACTGTATAGGTGTCTAAATGCTCGAGCAGGATGTGGATGCAGTTAAAAAAAAAAGCTGATTGAAGGGACACTGAGATATTCTGACAAACCAAAAGACAATCGAGATAAATGTTCTCGATTTAATATAGATGAAGTGAAGTCATTTACTTGTTGAATGTGATTATTTTATGTAACAGAGGTAAAATCATTTGCCTCTCTTAGGAAGGTTGTCAAAGATCGAATCACCTAGCTCTCTGAGGTGGAGTTGTGTACTTGTCTGAGATGTAGGTCTTTACCTGTCTGAGGTAGAGTTTGAGCACGTTGCTGATGTCGTGAGGTGAAGCATGAGAGAGCTCCACCAGCTCCTTTCCGTTTTCAAAGGCCTGGCACAACTTCTCTACCCGTGTCTTCACTCCGTTCACACGGTAAATTCCCTACAGAAACACACATTCACCTCACATCAGCGAGCAGGCAACGGAGACGAAGAGTCAGGACGGAGAGAGGGAATGAGAGAGAGCGAAAGAACAAAAAAAAAAAAAAAAGAAAAGAAACAAAGTCCACTCATTCATTAGCTCTTGTCATTCCTCTCACTCTCTCTTTCATTCCCTTTCTTTTCCACACCTTCATTTTCAGAGCTCTCCTCTCAATCTCCTGGATGCACTTTTTGATGATAAAGGGCACATCCCCCGCATTGCCCTGCAGAGCGTGAGTGAAGTCCCGGCCGAAGAGCTGCAGACGACCCTGTAGTTTTTTATGGCCACACTGAATGGCCAGAGACTCCAAACACTTCTTATGGCAGGCCAAAAAACACTGTAATAAAACCATATGAGCCACAAGCATATTAACTCTCCCTGCCTCCCAACACAGACATTTTAACTTATGCAACACACAGTGTAAATGGACAAGAAAATGAAACTCTCTCTATATAGAGAGAGACTCTCACCTCCTCACACTCTGCTCCTTGGAAATACACATAGCTGTCACACTCGCGACATTTGGATGGAGCGCGGAGTTTGCGCAGGCGATGCGTCTTAGCTGCCTTGGACAGTCCTACGTTTCTAAAGGGTCCAGTAGTTGCCACTGTCTGTGGTTCAATGCCATTCATACCTACAGGGCAGCTCAGTTCATTAAGAGGTGTAACAAACACGCACAAAAATATTCATTCAACACAACAAGTCAACAGAAACAGATTGCGAAACACAATTCAACATGAAACTCACTCTGTTCAAAAGAGGTCATGTTCCCATCTCTCTCATCTAAGTCCTCATTGGATGATAAGGTACCAGCTGACATGGGCCTTGGAGGTTTTGTGATGTCCCCTGAAACAAAGAAGACAATAATTCAGATTATTCAACAAGAGAGAGCCTGATTCTCTGTATCTCACATTAACTAGACTAAAGACCTTCCTGCACTGGACATTAGGCCTCACAGCATCTTCCAAGAATATATCAAGCCATTCCAACTACATAATCATTACATTGCAACGTGATTCTGGAATCAACTGTGAAACCTCCACTCTCCACTCAAAGACTTACGGTCAGTAGGTGATTTGCTTTTTTTTTTTAACGGGGGGATGGCCCAATGGTCACTGACACTACTCTATAGAGTACATAGGGGGATGGCAGGTTAACAAGGGGGATGGCATCCCCCCCTCATCGTCCCACAAATCGCCTACCGGTTACGGTCAGACTTAATTCAGAATGAACTCAGTGACGTTAACTGAATCCACACTAAGATGTGTTTTGAACTGACTGTGTCAGTACCTGTGCTTGTGCTAGGGGTTCCCAGACCACTTCCTCCTCCCACGCTGTCTGTGTCACTCAGCGTCGCCGGCCAAGACTTATGAGCCTGGTGATCCCGGCCTGCGGCCATCAAAACAGAAATGTGGTCGTGTTCACGTGTTGCCGTCGACAATTTTGACAGTTATAAAAGAGAAAATGTTTGTCCTTTCAATTAAGTTTTATGAGAATAATACAGCATATGTACATCGAATCGACCCTGACCTCTTCTCTGCTTAACCATGCCTCCTTCTTCATGGTCCGCCTCCCCAGAGCTGGGCGGAGTTTCCAAGCTGCTCTGACGGTGGTCGCTACTGAGGCTGTCATTACGAGTCCGTGTGGACTGCCTTATAGCGAGAGAAAAAGGATTCATCAATCATTCCTCATATATGATAACACTACATCCTGGTGTGTTCAAGAGTTTTGATGAAAAATAGTCCAGCCACATCTAAACTCAATCTCAAAGATCAATATTATCAAAACGTATCATGGTAAAAAAAACAACAACTGTGGGATATGTGACAAGCATGAGGCAAAAGACACACAATAAAACTGCAGGACTCAGTTAACTATATTCTTTATCCAGTAGAAGAGTTACAAAATACAACTTACACAAATGCTACAATAAGAATAAACAATGATAGCTGTATCGTGGTGTTTTGAAGTGTTGCTGAACTAGCAGATGCTATATTTTAAAATAAAAAACTGCTGTTTCTGTTAAGATTATCCCTCGCTTTGCTGTGAGAGTGGTTAAGTGAGATGGATGTGACTTACTGGTTGGTGGCAGTGTATGGCTCAAAGCAGTACTGTACAGTTGGCTCTGGGTTGAGTTGGAGGTTTTTAACATGAGCAGCGTATTGCTGGCCCGGGTCATAGAGTTTACAGCTCTCACACAGAGTCTGATAATGCACGGGCAAGACTGCTGTCTGGACATGCATGATCTGGTAATATGAGATAGTACACTGAGACAGAGAGAGAGAGAGAGAGAGAGAGGGATGAGAGAGAGGGATGAGAAAAAGAAAGAAAATGAGGGTAGAAAGGAAAAAAATAATACAATTCCAGTTAGAGAAGCCATATGATTAAAGGTCTCGGTCTGTGATTGGTAACTACAGCCCTTCAATATGTCGTGTGCGGTTCTCCAAAAGTGAGCTATCAAGTTGGAAATAATAACATCGGCCTCTTTAAGAAACTAAGTCAACTAGCAAACAGAGCACCTGCCATCACATGCAGCTATTTAGCCCACATATTGGTTTCATATTTTTAGCAGGTTTGTTCTTGTTAGATCTGCAAAGAAGTGAAACCCTGACAGAGTGGTCCTCCACCAGCAAAGACACATCAGTGTGGAATAAAAGTGTTGTGTTTAATGCCTAAAGTGGTAAACTCCATTTTATAATGTGACCAGGCATCTGGTATCATGAGAATCCACCTCATTATTACATATGTCTGTTTGTTTTCATGGTGTAATACACACACCAAAGCGTAATTGATATCAGTATAATGAGGAGCATGACTTTCTGGAAAAGAGCAGGGTTTTAGTGACCAGCCCAGGCTAGGCTGTGGTTGAGCGACCCGCCCAGGCTAGGCTGTGGTCGAGCGAACCGCCCAGGCTGGGTTGTGGTCAAGCCACCTGCCTAGGCTGGGTTGTGGTTGAGTGGTAAGGAAACTTACAGCACTGAGGGTCTGGTCACTCACTCTGATGACCTCCTGGATCTGTCTCAACACATTGACCTTCACATCCTCCAGCTCTTCCTGCTGAGTTATAGCATCGGCAATGCAGGTCCGATAGGTGGCCTCTGCCTCCTCTGACTAACATGACAAAAACACAGGGCTAAGGGACGTCAGTCACCAAGACAACGCACACTCCACGCAAACTCTATGTCACCTCGCTATCTTGAGTTTTACTCTAAATTCAATTACACTTCCATGAGAACTTGCACTAAAAGTATAGACCAGAAACATTCTAAGGTACACATCCCAGAAAAAAAACAACAATAAAAACAACAAAACTCATAATGGCTCGACACAAATATGCATGTTTAACCACTTAGTGATTAAACAAGTCATGCTGGAAAAGATCATTTTGAAATGATTGCATTACACAATTCTCAGCGACATTCTGCGCACAGTAACGTAACGGCATGATGTTCATTATATGTTTGCAATCCTGGTTTCAAATTCTCAGCACAGATACTGCAGACTTTAGTCATTTCCTGTGTCAGTCAGCTGACCTTGTTGCGAGCTTCCTCCTCAAGACGTCTCTTCTTATCCAGAGCTTTGGTGGTGGAACTGCTTCCTGCCCCACCCTGCTCCTCCTCCACCTTATTGGCTACTGTCCGTGCCTTTTCATACTCCTCACAGCGAGCCATGTACTGCTGTTTG